>NC_090888.1:40389792-40394792 GCF_036669925.1 Montipora capricornis | reverse complement strand
AGTAATTCTAATCATACTAAGGCAAAAAATTAAGGTGTGGTTTACTTCCTCGATACATCGAAAAAGATACCAAGGAATGCTTAAAATAACATGAAAAAATATTTTCATCAATGTATAACGACATGACAAAAATCATAGATGTGTGTTTTTATTTGCTAGCTGAAAAATGTACAGAATAACTCGGATCGTTAAGATATTAACACATTGTTTGTATTTTGACCCGAGGGGTTACAAAACAATTACAAAACTTTATTTTTTCTCAGCAAGGTCTATTACTCAGCTATTGTGTTAAGCTCACAGTAATTAGAAGACGATGCATTTGTGTTACGACACTAACATAAAAATAAAATTAAAGTAAAATTACGCTAAAAACAACAAAAGCAGAACTGGTTTCATTCCAGTTTTCATTATTGAAAACTTTTAACTTCAAAAACTTTCCCAGCCAGAAAATTCTTATTTAGTCAACGAACTATTGATATCTTGTCTTGGTGTACTTGTAATCTAGCCGGAGTTGTTCATATTGGATTTATTCTATGCCAAGCCACGGTCGATTTTTCTTTTCGGCGTGTCATCTCATACCAATGCCGTAATTCCTCCTCGCTGCTGTAGTTTTGTCCAAGAGAAACTCTCCCCACCCTATGTTTCCTCAAAGCCAAAGTTTTTGAAGAAATGCTTGTGACAGTTAGTAAAACGGTGACTGCGTTTAGCTCGTGCTCCGGAACGTGAAACAAAAACATCTCGTTGTATTCTGGATCTATCATATGTCGTCTTAATGTAGTTTTGCTTTTGCTAATAAGTTCTCCTTTGTCTTTAATAACTTTGACGCCGACATACGTCTCTCGAGCTTTTGAATCAGTCAACATGCCTAAATTTCGAGTCTTGATCACCTCCAGGAGAAGCTTTCCCGTCATTGGGCGATACTCCAAAGATAACAAAATCTCTGGTCGATCTTCTTCGGAAATTGCTAGTTCGCCTTCGTACATAATTGCTCCAGACGCCGCCTCAGGAACGTACGATCCTGGCGGTTGCAAATCGACCGAAGCAGGAATCATTTCAGAATCTAAATCAATTGATCTTAGCCGAAGAGTTCCCTCGCCTAATAAGTGCTTAGAGCTCATTGCACCTTGCTCGTATAGGCGAATTCTCAAGGACATATCCTTGATTTTGTCCTTGGGGAAAAGATACATTGCCATGGGCTCATTGAAGTCCCGGGGTCTGGTTTTAAAGCTCTGCCGTTTCCCAGGCAGTAACATTACACTCACTTCCAACAAAGAATTGTCTCGATGATGATATGGAGGAAATTCAATTTTCGTAACAGTCACTGATAACTTAGCTGTATGCATTGTGAAATCCAGTACAACATGGAGGCGACCAACTCCACGAATATTCGAATCCATTGTCCAATCGGATACAGAACTGGAGCTGGATATTCTCTTTGAGGGCGTTCCGCCAAACGCCCTCGTCGTCTCGCTCCGACTTCTTGTTGGAACGCTCCCAAATTCTCTTCTTGCGGCGCTGCGACGGACGGTTTCGTCGTCGGAAACAATGCTGCTTGTTTCCACGTTGTGCCTTCGAGAAACGCTGGATGCGGATCGACCATTCGTTAAAAAGTTAAGGCCGTAAGTAGGGGCACTGCCAGCGAAAGTGTATCTCCTCTTAAATTGAGTTGCTGCGTTAGGGACTTGTAAAGCCAAACTAGCTGTGTTTGAATCTTGTCTGGACTTCCCAGGCAATGGAAGGGAGCTGTTTCTTTGCAAGAAACCAGTGGAATTTTCGTAATCCTCGTCGTCTATAAATTCAGCATCTCGCTCTTCATACTGGTTATCATCTTCGGCAGATCTTTGGTTGCTACTTGTGGACCTTAAACACAGACAGCAACGAAACAATCTCAACCGAGAAGATATAAAAAATTTAAAAGGAACTGCATCCATATTGTTGGCCTCAATTAAGCAGTATTAACAAAACAGGCCTTAAGACTTTTAACTTGACTCAAATACACATGTTAGACTATCTTTGTCGAAGGCAAACTCTAATGCCTTTTTCCCATTTATTTATAAGTATCATCTGTACCTTCTCATTGGCTTACAGCCTATTTAGAATGCTCCCATACACCTTCTAAATTAAAACATTTGCAGAGTCAATTATCCATGTTTTTCTCTTCTGCCTTCGTTCAAGTTATGATTTTTTGATAAAGAGGGAATTATTAATCTCAAGCTGAATCGAGTTCAATGTTTCCTACTTTCCTTAAATCCAGCCTTCCTCACTTAAGCGCATTAACGTTTATCCATTGTTGAACTTTCTATTCACCAAAAAGCCAAAATATTCAAAGCAGGGAATTTGACTTAAGAATGTATGCATATCTGGCCAGCTGGGTGTCTGTTATGCTGATTCGAGTTTCGCACACGATCAACCAAAACACTCCCTGCGGTCGAAATCTATTTGTATTTCGATATTCATTTTCGCTTTCCTGGCCATCTCATTCTCGATCCTGGTGTGGATAATATCTGGTTGAAGTTCAAATCGAGCTGAGAAGCGTGTAGTTTGCTGCGGAATCTCTTACACCACCAGGAACAACTTATTCAAACCGAAGTACGGAACGCCTGAATAATGAAATAGACTGACAATAAAGAAATAATTTTTGATATTCCCCGTATTTTGCTTCCTACCTATTTTCTTGAGTTGGATTGTCTGCATTTTGCGTAGAATCGCTCTCTGGGTTAATAATACTTCGAAAGAAACCACCGATTTTGGCTGTAAAATCCATTGATAAAGAGACTGAAGATTTTCCAAAGCAGAAATTCGAGGCATTAAAGGCCCATCTGCTTTTATGAAATAGAAAATGCCAACTTTTTCTCTCAAACTGCTGAAAATATAAAAGAGAACATCAATTAGTGAGCGAGCTTTTCCTTTTTGGGGATATAAACAAGAATCTATTGGTCTATTTAAAACTTGAAAATATTAACAAAATTACAATTTACAAAAGGTGAAATTTTCGAGTTCCTGCAAAGTGTAAAAATCGAAAGGATTTCCTCGGAACGTGACGAAAAACCTTTTGACGCTTAAATGCCAACATCTGAGAATACTCACCGGTTGATTTCAGTAATGATTCAACTTTTCCAGCTTACTCTTGTTCTTCCATTATTTCTTCGCTTCTTGGTTTTGCTTTTTACTAAAACAAGGCGCCGAAATTACTTTCAGCTTCTGAGAAGTGCTAGGATGCAGGCAAGACGAAATATTCGTAACTTTTTCGCAAACGACATGCGTTGATCGTAATTGAATTATTTAAATGCAAGATCTAGATGCGTTCAGGTATAAATAAGGCCAGGCCTAAAATGACCATACCATGCATTGAATGTGATTCTGGATCGGTTCAAAAACAGTCTGGTAAATTCTCAGCTCGCTCTGTGTGAAGTAAAGAAATCAAAGGTCCTTTCGCAAGCAATAAATTACGAAAGACCAAAACACTAGCCAACAAGCTTCGAGAAATCAATTAATTATACACTATTTTTTGAGGCACCTGCTTTCAAATTTGTATATTTACATAAAATATTTTGGACATAAACTCTTTACGTCGATTTTTCCCCGACACACAACTAGAATTCGACCCCTTGGTCTCTTGCCAAAAGCTGACCAAAAGTACTTATCAAAACATACCTCACTAGCAAGACAAAATTAGAACGGTATTACTTTTTGACAACCGTCGCTGCGTGCTATGACGCCATAAAGTGGCTGATTTCACTCGACTTCCAGCTTCCCGCGCCAACTTCTGCTTCGCTTATTGCGTTGAGGGCAGGTTTTTGAGTATTTCGTAAACAAAGAGGCAAATAGAAACTTGAAAAGTCACATATTGAAAAGAATATTACTTTCCTTAATTTTGACGTTGCGGTTGGCATGCCATCATCACAATTTCTTATAAAAATCTGATCGATCGGTCATAACTTTTGCTTTGGTCTTTCTTGTGTATTTCTGGAAACAAAACCAATATAATCAAACGCCATACCTTCCCGTATTAATGCATTTATTGCAAATACAGCAGTGAAATAACGCCATCTGGTGGCATACGAGTAAATAATTCCAATGTTAATTAACCCACCGGGTATATTCACAAACCAAAGTGACAAAAGACATGCAAATATTTCCTAATTCTAACTTTCCGCTCTTTGTGCTTACTCAGCGGATTCTGGTGTAGAAAGTTTACTATATCATTTAACAAGGTTTGAATTTTGACAGCCATACAATGAAAATTGTGGCTTGCGGTTATCACCAACCCTTATGAGTTGCATCGTTTGAAACTGTTCAAGTCAAGTGCAGTAACGCGTATCCCGACACAAATGCAAGTATGCAGGGATCAAAGGTCAGACAAACGCCAATGAATACAGAGAAGTGCCAGATTTCAGCTTGACCACGCAACAGACGCCAGAGAAATATACCATTGGGTTTATTTTGGAAGTCTCGGCCGCACACCGTCATAACGTTACAAGCGTGAATATTGGATAAAAGCCACTACTGTTGGCGAACATAAATTGAATAAAGCAGTCATGGTTCACAAATAATACAGCACGGAAAATACAAAATACGCGGCCTGCCGGATTCGAAAAACCAAAAACCCTGTGGGAAAAATGGGAAAGTGTTCCCCGAACCAAACGCAGTGGCGCAAACACTTCGGGGTTAAAATAAATGAAGCTTAACTACAAGTTGGACCTAGAATGGCTTAGCACTAGAGCATCGGTGTAGCGTTGCAAACTTGACTAATCTATAAGAAAAGTCACAGGAAGCATTGAATTGGCAATCATAACCCAGACGAATACGCCTAATGATAAGAAATGGGGCTAAAAACTAAGGCCGCCCAAAAGCTGCCCGCTTTAGCCAGCTAGAGAAATAAAGAACCCATCCTACAAAAGTATCTGATTAGAGTGTAATGTGAAGTGCTAAGTATCTACCCAGATGAACCATGTGAGCGTTAGCCCTACTGATGGAAATGGGCCCACACAAGGACAGAG
>NC_090888.1:40377292-40382292 GCF_036669925.1 Montipora capricornis | reverse complement strand
TGCAGAATTAATATGTAGTACAGGCGTTTTGAGATTTCAGGCTTTTAAACTCGTGTTTTGCATGTATAATAAGCTGCATTTACCCGCTGAAATTTTAAGTTACCTTATTACATGAAACTTTCGCGACATGTTTTTTTCGCGATTTTGATGTGCGCATATTTTGCGAACATTTTTATTTTGAGTCACCTTAATTTCGCGTTTTTGAGTAATACACAATTTACATTTCAGTGTATTATAGCCACGCGATCCACTTTTACGCCATCCGACCAATGAGGCGTCGTCTTTGAAATAACTAATGAAATGAAACTACAATAATAATTTTCGAATAATTTTCATCGAAATACAGCCAAATACAGAGAATTCGCTACCTTACCTTATATTCTCTTGTTGACTGTTAATGCGATCTAAGAACTATACCAAAAGCGATATTAAACTGTTTTACGTTATACTGTGACATTTCCACTAACCAAGTTGCATGTATTGGTTTCAAAACCGATAGCTTAAGGTGGACATTCATAAACATGGGGGCTTGGAAATAGAATAGAGGCGACACTTATAATGGAAAGATCTTCAAGGAACATGGAAGCCATTGAGAGATTAAAGCAGCTAGTGGAAAAGCATTTTAGGGACTCAGTTCAGTAATGGACAGTTAGAAGACTGTACAAAAGAAAATAGTAAATTGAAAGAAAATTAACAATTAACCATAATCGTCAATTCAAGGTAGAGAACATGTTGCATATATTCTGTTTTGCGTTATTTCCTTCAAAATTAAAGAGTTTGTGAAAATGTGCTCTCTCTGTCGTCTAAGAGATTAGTAATTCAGTGTCACCATATTGCAAGGCCGTTTATTGACAAATAAAAAGTGACATTGATTATGTGCTAAACGAGCGTGTTAGCTTAAAAAAGTGAGTTTACAGATAACTTCTATTTTTCTAGTTTTTTGTAGCACCTAAATTGAGCTCTGACAACCAGAGAAACAGCGACTCTATTCGCAAAATCTAACCTAAGTAATTGGCGTTATTCGCATATGTAGGATATTATGAATGACGTAAAATCTTCCAATCTTGACATTCATATCAAGCAATTCATATCATATATTTTTTTAAGGAGAGTAACCAGCAGTGATAAAAAGATACTTTATCCCAAATTCATGACCTCTCGTACACACACAGGACCTTATAAATTGTACTAAAATAAAATATTTTTCTGCACTTCAAATCGTACTTGATTATACTTTGTTTTGAAAATGATGGAATCGTTTCTTCTATTATTACCCAGATCTAAAATTAGAAGTCATTTGTTAATCAGGCATGGTATCACAACAAATCTGCGTTGTTGATATCACACACCGCAATCGAGACAAGCCCGTGAAACAGTATGATATACCCCCTCCAATTAAGACAAAAATAACATCTCCTAAGCATGCTCAATCGCTTCTGTTTACTCTTTGCGACTCAAACAAAAGCGTCTTTAAGAATAGGTGGTTTGCAACAAATCTCTAGAGACACAGATAACAGTACTGCAATGTACAATTTCTGGTGGACGAAAAAAAGAAGCTAATGAGAGATCTTTTGTTTTCGTCCACCAACATGGCGGCGATGACGTAACGTGAAAACCACCTATACAGATCATAAGACTCAAAAAGTTATTTTTAACCCACGCCGGAGGCTATATACGGTGAATGGCTGCCGTATTTTCACTGAATTGTAATTTGTGCAGTAAGTCTTATAAACAGCTACCAAAAGGGCCTGTTTCATAACACATTAATTTAAAAGAGTTTCAAGCTCATTTAGGTAAAGAATACATTCAATTATGTTCCACCAAGGAGCTCATGACTTTGAAGCGTTTTTGAGTTTAAAAATTTCCTTATTTGGCTGTAACATAGCTCGTACATTTTCCCGCGTGTGCAGCATCGATCTTAAATATTCTTGTACTTTGGCCATTTCAACTTAAACAAAAACATAAAACAAACAGCAGCTACAAATCATAATTATGCTTATCATTATTTAAAGAAAACGACAACACTTTTGAATTTACAAGACACGTTTCGACAGAAACTTCTGTCATCTTCAGTTGATTAATGTACAAAGCGTTAATTTGAATTTATAAGTAGGAAAAAGTGCTAATTTTGCCAGTAACAACGGAATGTACATAAAACGTCGTTTTCTTTAAATTTCTGACTTGCCTGCTGATATCAAGATCCTTTGGAAACGCTTATCATTATGTTTGTAGCCGCTGTTTGTTTTATGTTTTTGATTAAGGTTCGATCTTATTCTTGTCCATTTTTGGGCATAAACTGATTACTGTCCTAAAATCCCAAGCTTTGTTCCAAGGAAAAGAGTTGCAAGCTACACGCTTCAATATCATGTCCTCCTGGTTCCATAAAATCCAAATTTCTGACTCAATGTCTTGCTTGATTGACCTCCAAGCTAAAAATCTAAAAATGAAAAGCAAATTACATAAATTTTAATGATGACCAATAAGATTCCTTAACGATGAGCGTTTTGAAATTATTTTCCTATCCAACTTCAAAGTAAAAGTCTGTACTGGCTGTGCCACTGTTTACCAAAATTATAAGTATACTGTCGCGTTTAGGTTTTGAGTAAATATAGCCTATGCAACAGGTTATTTGGCCAGTTTTGCCGGTATACTCAAGGTTAGACTGGATCTCTTGTAGCATGAAATGGATTATTTGCACGGTGAAAACTGAGATTCCCCAGCATTACCCTCCACTTCATACTCCACGAAACTGGCCTAATTATTATTTGAATCATCCTGGTTTTAATACAAAGACATGAAAAAGGTTTTCTTTGATTTATTAACTCTTTTATTGTCGGTTTACTGTTAACATTGTTTGTTTTAGTGTTTTCCTCAATGCAGCTGTGAGTCTTTGAATTGACTGGGATGAACCACACAGTTCAATAGATTCCCAGTTTCTTCTTTTGCGATTTTAGAGTTAAGAGATAATTGTTTCAGATTTATGTTTTCTTAAAAGTTTAAAAAGAGCTAAGGGATTAAAAACTCACCTTATTTAAAGAAGGGATGCCATTGGGTTACGACTCGCTCGTTTCCCTTTACAACATCATTCCAATGATTCTGCTGTTGGTAACCGCTGGACTGCTTGCCAAAACACACTTCGCCGATGTTTTCTCTCTTGGCTCGTCTTTCGCCCACACGATACAACGTGAATATAACACTTACAATCGCCAGCTTCTCGTACGTTACACGGAACATGAACATTTCATTGAATTCAGCGTCGATAACGTGTCGCTTCAGCGTGGTTCGACAAACTCGCAGTACGGCGTTGTTTTCGCCGATCAGCTTAAGCTCAACAGCCACGTCCTGCGGCTTGGAGTTGTTAAGAAGCCCGAGATTACGGGTCTTGATGACTTCGGCGATTAGCTTCCTGGTGAGCGCGCGGTACTCCAAAGACAGCAACAGTTCGGGTTTGCTGTCTTCGGCCGGCGTTTGCCCGCTTTCACCCGTGATACTGCCAATGTAGCGGGAATCTATGGCATAGGTCTCAGGAATGTTCAAATCCAATGCTATACTCACTGCTTGCGGGCCCAACTTCACCTCACCGAGATTAACAACTCCCTGACCAATCATGTGCTTTGACATCGCGCGATGATCGTACAGCCGGAAACGAAGAGACATCTGCTTAATTCGATCCTTTGGTGTCAAAACCATTTTAAACGGGTCTTTAAACTTCTTAGGGCGAACGCGAAAACTATGCTGTCTGACAGGCAACAACATGCAGCTCACTTCCAAATCATCCATCTTCCAATTTTGAAAACGAGGAAACTCCAAGCCCATGATGGTCAGTGTCATCTTCGATGGCTCGGGATCGTAAGTGAATTGAATGTTGAGTCGTCCGCCCGTTCCCACTTCCCGCGGGCGCACTGTCCCGTTATCTTGCACGATTTGAATGCTGCTTGGCGGGTCATAACTTGTCGGATCTTCTTCGCTCCCGACACTGGAAGGAACAACAGACAAAGTGCTCGCTTCGTCGTAGCTCGGTTTGTATTCATCGCTGGGAGAGACAACTGGTTCTGCTGGATCAGGATTGTATTCTAAGTCCGTATCACTTGCTTTGAAGCCAGTTTTTTCGTTTTCTAAAGCATCGGTTCCCTCTTCCACAGGTGGGGCGTCGTTTTTATCGTATGCACCGCTTCTTCTTTGAGTAGTTGGTCTCGAGCGTCCGTTGAAGCAACAACGGAGCAGCGAAAAAACGGAAACAGATTTTTTGGTGCTTGTCTCGTCCTTGTTTGACATGTCGCTGGTCGTTCTTTCACTAAAGCGTAGAATCTAGTTGTGCAGTTTCAAAGAATGTTTGTCACAGCCTCCTGCTGATTGGGAAGTTCGATCGATCACGCGGTGATAGAAGAACAGAAATTGAGTGGGCAAGAAGAAAGTAACAACGACGTATCGTTAGGAAATCAACTGAACGCGTTCTTGTTCGCTTGATAGACTTTATCAGCTCAAAATTTGACTTGGTAATTTCGTTTACATCTCTTTATTTCGTAATCTGGCTTTCATAGGCGCTTTCCGCTTTTGTTTAAAAGTTATGCTAAAAACAACTACACTCATCCTTGCGGAACGCGTCTCACTTCGATGGATCTTTTGTTTGGTTTCACAGGAATCTGATCTCTTCGTTTCCTTGAGCAACACCAAAATAGACAAACTACAAAACTGGACCTCTTGACATGTTTAGCTCTCAAAATTGTAATATATATCGACCAAAGGGCGGATTGAGCTATTCCTGTCATGTGTTTGAATTACCCAAACGTCAAGCGTGACAAAAAAAATAAATGAATAAATGACAAGTTATCGCATTCGACAAATTGAAGTAGCCTGCGTAGCAAGCGCTGAAAGTGGAAGGAATTGGGAGGGCGCTGAAAACGGCCAGCCTCCTCCCTTTTCAGCGCCCTCTCTATTCTTTCCCCTTTCAGCGCTTGCTACGCAGAATAACAAAGAAGAACTCAGCACTGAAAACTAAT
>NC_090888.1:40352292-40372292 GCF_036669925.1 Montipora capricornis | reverse complement strand
ATCCGCTCTTGGTGATTCGAATGCCTGTGAACAGAGTCATAAAGAGAAGATACGCTGTACAAACCATGAACAGGGCCGAAGTATTTTCCACTAATGCTGTTATCACGTCTGCTATGATAACCACACTGAAGTGTCCCACGATTAGCAGGACCAAGAAGCGTACCTTACGGAGCTTCGAATGTGACAAGGGCGTGGTCTTAATGCTGACAGTAAACGTAATCTGAATTAAAGCAAAGGCCGCCATGAAGCAAGGGAACCCGAGACCAAAAATGATCCGATGGACATAAAGTGGGATCACTATGTCTGCATTGGTAACATTTGTCGTTACCTCGTAAGGGAAAAGCACGAGTGCTAAGGCACGTGTGATCCCGAGAACAATAATCAACGAGTGAACAGCGTAAGCGACATTGCGGGACACTTTTTCCCGCAGCCGTGTCTTTCTGGAAGTCGTTACGAGACGTACAGTTGAGTAGAAAGCCAACCCTAAAAACAACACTACAAAAGAGATCCAGTGAAATTCCCAGCCCCAACTGAAGATGACCTCAGCTTCTATCCAGTCAGGAAGTGGCTCGGAGTTGAGATGTTCCCTGTTTTCTGGTTTATAGGGCGGGCTCTTCTCGCTAGTATTCCCTGTTGTATTATCCATTGTTCCTGCCATTTGTTTCGTAGAGTATGCACGGGCCGTCAGTTCAGCTCGTGCATTTTAGTCATTAATGTCTCTCTACAAACCGGAAATTCCTGTCAGAAAGAACAATATATAAAAAAGGAAGGTTAAGCGATCTATGGCTTAGAACAACAAACTGGTTTTCATTTCAAACACAAACGAGCTCAGTTCTCTTTGTGTAACACAAAAGCAAACATATCATTAATTTTGCAACAAAGGCTATCGTGTTCTGCTACCGTCGGGCAGAGTAGTCAGTGAAACAAATTGAAATTGCGAAATACGACAGTATGTGAAGACCTGTGATTTATATTTTTTTGTAAATCCGAAAACTTGTTGAAACTCGATGTCCATTTGTTTAATCTGATGATGACATGGAACCAGAATAACTTAAAAACTATCAATTAAGTCCTTTGAAATCGCTTTGCTTTCTTATTTGCGCAACTAAATGTCATATAATCAACATATAGTCTATTCAAATACGTTTCGAATTCGCAAATGCACAAGTTGAAAAATGTATAATCCAAAAGCTTCTATCCCTGAGATAAAGTGAACAGTCCTTAGCTACCAAAGCTAACCATACTTGCAAGAAATTTCAAAATATAAAATAAAGTAAAAGACTACGATATCGTACCTCGAGATACTGAGAAAATCCAGAGAAAAGAGATTGTACGTCCAGCTGTTTAGTCAGGTCATTGCTTCCGATGTCGGCTAAGGCCTGTTTTTATCGTAAATGTCGCGTAATTACGCCTCCAAATTGAAGTGCTTACAAGTATTAAGTTGCGTCAATTGTTGAAATATTGAAGCGTATCAACAGCATTAACAGATGATATGTTCCTCTTGGTCATCCACAATTTTCCCAGGAATAATATCTTAAGTTTTACAAGTATTGGCCTTAATCGGCTTTAAAACGTTTAACAAAATTATCATGCGAACACAAAGGGTTAATAATTTGAAAATCTCAGTTTTTGAGGAGAAATGAAACTCTCATCAGCTGCAGACTACATTTGATCGAAGACCACCAGTTTCAGAAGTCAGCTCGTCATTAATTTCAACTTATGTCAGAGATTATCTAGATTATTAGGTAGTGAGGTATTTCCCTTCAAAAAGTGGGGCTTGAACTGAGCTGTTGTCAATGAAGAAATTATCACTTTTTAGTTCAAATATAGGGGAGCATATACAAGTTATCTCCTGGTCATTTAATAGGTGAGCTTTTCACCCAACTGCGAGTTGTCAGATATCAAATATTAAAGATATAGTCCGGGGATATAGTAAAGATTTGACAACAGTTTGAAACTCAGATTATCTGTTCTGAGGTCCAGTTGGTCATTGTTCAAAAACGCGTTGAGTTTAGACGTTATCTGCCTTGTAAGAAGAAATATATCATAGCAACTAATCCTCTTTTAAAGGCAACTTTTCCTTTATAGTACAACTTGATGGCCCCAATGCAGCATGACCAGAAATGCTGTTTTAACTGCTATTTAAAAATAGCTGTGATTCGAGATAGAGCAAAGGATTGCGGTATACCAATTAGTAAAGTGGATGCAATTCCTGTGCAGAACAGTCATGCGAAAAAAGTCGGTATATCGGAACTGTCTTAGTGTTGTCAAAACAAACATTATTTGCGAACCCTTAAATATATTGCCTCCAGAGCAGCGAGGTAACATTAGCAAGAGCCAGTCTGTTTCGAAGAGTGATAGTTAAAAGACAAAAGTTCCCAGCTTTAAATAAACATTTCAATAGTTTGGATGCACCAATCTCAAAAAAAAATGTTGCGAAACAAGCTTTTCTCTTCTTTTGCTCACGCCTGTCTTGGGAGAAGCATTTTTTTCGCCAAAAGGGAGGACTCGTTTCGGTTAAATTCTGATACATCTGGAACAGAAATATATTTTTTGAATGATTAACGAGGCTGCTGTTCTTCGCATCGCTCAACGCAAGTTCTTTTGTTTAATTACGTTCTCGTTGACTCGCCGTGTCGTTGTCGTATATCAGTGGATGAGAGCGTTCACAAGTTACTTACAGTAATTGGTTCAGATCTTGACTTGTGTGTGTGGAAGGGGGGTCTGGGACTGGTCGAAAAATCGCAAATATACGGCGAAACACAAGCAACTTGGCAGCTTCAGTGGCATTTTGTTAGGACAAATAACATCAATTAACAATTAATGCATGATGCTCACGGTACTCATGCTTGCGTCGTGGCTAGTACAAACCACTCCATACACTTTTCCCGCTATTCATTGTCTTAACCGAAACTGTAAAACCTGGTTTTTACTACCAACATAAGCATTATCAACAGGCAGTTATTTTCTTGAGTTTATATTTGCGATGCTCCTGTGCACCAGTGAGTAAACGAGCTTCCAAGTAAGACCATCGCTCAAACGAGACCGCTTTCAAGTTTTGGATTGGAGCCTTCGCAGCTACAGCTCCGTTTTTTTCGTAAATCCAGTTAAACTTCATATTTTTGGCCAATAGCAAATCATATTTTCTTTTTCTCCCTTAAATTCCTACAAATAAAAAAACTTGTAGTAAATTCTATTAATTGTCGTGAGTCAATTTTCAGATAACACCGCGCCCTGATGACTCAGTTGGTTGAGCATCGGGCAGCTATGCGGGAGGTTGTGAGTTCGACTCCGGCCGGACCAACACTCAGGGTCTTAAAATAACTGAGGAGAAAGTGTTGCCTTTGTAATTACATCTGCACGTAGTCCGCGGTGTTGTGGTCTGACCTTATCTGGACGGGGGCATCTTTCACTTCCTAAAATGGCTAAAGTCTCCCATGAAGCATTGTAAATTAGTCCTGAAAAGCCCCGAGAGGAGAGACTAATAGCATCACGTCACTTCACTAACATCAGTATACTACATGAAATTGATCGGAATGTAAGGCAGTTTCTCGGAAGTAATCAAAGAGATTCTTAGTTTATTACAGCGGACATCTTGTAAATTGTTCCGAGGGCGAAAAGCCTTCGGATTAAGGTCGTTTAATCAACAAGACAATATTTACTTAACAGAGTTGGTTAAGTTCACCAACATGATGACCGTCTGACTTGTCGCATAGATCCACGCCTTTCAATAGCTCGGTTTTGGCACAATTTTATTTGAGTGTACATCAGATGTCTCTCCTGCGCAGGGTCCAGGGACAGAGCGAAAAGGTCGATGTTCAACTGATCGAAACTTATGCGTATCACTGACACTCAAGAATATTACAATCGGTTCTGTGAGGGTTTATTATGGGGGCTGCACACTGTTTTAGTTCCGCGATAATTTATAGACCACAAACCGCCGGTTTCAATAAAAATAAACTAGGCTTTATAGCATGTTATAACATAGCTCGCGCGCTTGTCCTACTTAAATCGCTATATACGCACGGCCGTGTGTATATAACATGACGTGTGCATTTTCAATTTAGATCCAAAGTTTTCGTCGAGTTTTGCGAGCTCCCTTATTAAAGTTTCGGACAGGTGAATGAAGTAAATGGAAGAACGCAGAGAGGGGCAGCCAAATTTTTCTCCCGACGTTGACTTTTTAGCAAGCAGGGAAGCCAACCAGAGCAACAAAAATGAAGCACAACAGGCCCGAGTTCCACACAAAAATGCACATCATTTTAGTTGAAAGCTAAATAAACCACGAGTTAGAAATTTCTCATTGTTTTCAGCATAGTTAATATCGTTATCAACAAAACAATCGACAATAAAGTTGACAGTTACTTGTGAAAATACATTGTTCGTGGTTAGTCTCAAGCTCGTTTCATCCCGACCAAGGAACTCATCAGAGACCTTTCTGCTTGGCAAACTCGTTGGGCATCACGCCCAAAGTCCCGTTCGCTAACAAAATTATGACAGATATCTCGCCTTATATCGCATAAGGATTCCAGACCGCGCAAACTCACGAGTGAAAAATTGACAATAAAGTTGACAGTTACTTGTGAAAATACTCGTGAATTTGCGCGGTCTGGAATCCTTATGCGATATGAGGCGAGATTTCTGTTATCATTTTGTTAGCGAACGGGACTTTAGGCGTGATGTTCAACGAGTTTGCCAAGCAGAAAGGTCCCTGATGTGTTCCTTGGTCGGGATGAAACGAGCTACGCAAGACTAACCACGAACAATGTATTTCACAAGTAACAAAACAATCGGAATTTAATTTCAAGAAGTATACAGCTACACTGAAACATGGTCAAAAACATCGATCATGCATTACATATAAACTGAACTATACCACCGTATTTCCTTTCTGAATTGAGCTTGGGGTGCAGTCTTCAATGCAGAAAAACTGCACTGTACATGGCAGTGTGAACATCATTTTCAACCGAATCGAAGCCCTACTTCGGGCCTTTGAGTTTTACTTGGGCATTTTGTCTTTGTTTGTCTACATTTTTACTGAGTGTTTTGACTTTGTTTTCCCTCTTCGTGCGTTCTGAGAACTTTGTAGTCAAGGTCAAAATGCCCAAGGAACTCCATAACTCCAGTCGATATACACAGGCTAAGCATGTGGAATCAATTCTTAAGTAACCGTACAACCGCGCCTGGGCCGGTCACAAGTCATAGGTCATTGTTTTACCAGCACAGAAACAACCCGAACAGTTCGCCAATGCTAACATTAAGCCTAAAAACTTTTATTTAGGCCTAATTAGGCCTGAGCTTGGCTTTAATAAACGTTTAGGATTCTTTCTCTATTGATAAAACAATGACCCGCGAGTTGTAACCAGTGTTTTGTACATGCCATGCAACCACGCTTCGGTTGTTTGCTCACAGATTGTGGACAGTGCTTTCAACTGGATAAATCACTTTTCAGTGAATAAAAGCTTTCAAAACGGACTTTTCCAATAGATCGTGATTTGTCCATTGGAAAGCACTGTCCACACTTTGTGAACAATACTCTATCTCTCTAAAGACAACTCAAGAATTTGGTGGGATGCGCACCATACTCGGAATTGAAGGAGATGACGCATTTCTCCGATGATCACTCGGGAAAACTCGGAAAAAATCAGAGTGCTCTTAAGAGGCGATGAGCCTACGACTTTCCGAATCGAAAATTCCAGTCGTAGCAATATTAATAACAGGACAATTGTCACATAAACCGAGTTTTAAGGAAGGGCAGCGATGGTTGGTTCAAACCGGATATCCAGTGTTACTCTCTAAATCACAGGGTGGATACTTCTCAAAATGACACACCCGACACATATTTAGCAAATAACCCCTGAAAGTGGCAATAAAATGACCTGTAGCCCTGGATTCAGTTTATTTCAAATCTGGCCGAGCAACCATAATAACTTTCCCTGATTTACAAGCTTAAGCTTTGCAGTTAATAAAACCCAATGATGCGATGCCTGTGTCAACTGATATAATAACTGCGGATGTATATTCAAATTTTGTTTTAATTTTGTTTGTAATTCTTTTGGACAACGGGGCATCCAAGGCTTCATAGCCTCTTGGTTTCCTCTGGGCTCTCTTACCAATTCACAAATATTGCATATCTATTTGATAATTATAATGGATAAATAAAGAAATGCTCAGAACTGAGCCCTCGTTTCCCTTTTGACGTCACCGGCCTTATGTCATGTAAGGTCACCTCATGTCTCTGTAAGGTGAACACATTCTCGTTCCCAGATCCCATCGTTTCACTTAGCCGACGGGGCCTTCGTACAATGAGATGAACATTAAGAGGTGGGTTAGTTGTCTGAACGCATTCACCACGTTATTTTACGTCAAGTAACAAAACAAGCAGCAATGAATGAAACATCGTGACTTGGTACATAATTCCACCTAATTCTTGGCATCTAGGAACTATAATTCCATATTTCAAAAATATATTAGCAATTATTGATATTTGGAGTATGATAATGATATAACGAATTAAATCAGTGCGTTTAAAAACAGAAAGAAAGAAAGGGATTCGATCAAAATATGTTTGAATGACTTGACTTGTTATACCTCAAAGACAACGATAGCACCTGTAAACACAACTAGATCTAGTACGATGTTTAAGCATTTAGCACTTGACTTCCGAAGTTGGCAGATCGTTCGATTCGTTGTCTCCTTGCATTGCCACTTCACTTATCGCCGTAGCTACTTCTTCCTCTGTAAGCTTGACCCAAGATTCTTGTTCTGTATGATCCGCTTTGTCCTCACCGCTTTCGTCTTTATTCCCGTCCACTTCGGCTTCTTCTTGTTTTTCCTTTTCCTCTAAATTTTCATCCTCTTTTTCATCTTCATTCTCATCTTCACCAGGTTCACTGTCAGCCTTTTTTCCCTTGTATTCATGTGTGTAAAGCGGAATGAAGGATTCTTTGAAGCCACATTCCTCCGTGAGATTTGGTAGAAGCCAAAAATGATGTCTTCCCCACGTTAACACCCAAACAATCGCAAAGAACACATAGCGCACTGAAAGGACAAGAGACAATAGTGAGAAATGTTGGCAACTGTGGATAGTTAGATGGATAGATAGATAGATGGATAGATAGATAGATAGATAGATAGATAGATAGATAGATAGATAGATAGATAGATAGATAGATAGATAGATAGATAGACAGACAGACAGACAGACAGCATGATAGATAGATACTTTTATTGACTAAGAAATCGAGGTTACAAGCTGATTTGCGCTTAGGTTAACATATAAAATAGCAGTAGTATTATATAGAGATTTTTCTTAAGAACAAAAATTCGCTGGAAGTGTTTATGATCTATATGCTAATCTTATAGCAAACCTCTTCTTCCACCGTTCGGTGTGCCAAAGGGGATCACAAAAGTTCCTCGAAAAGAAGTAGTAAATGTTTCTAGTTGGCAGGCCCTCGGAGTTTCCGGGGCCTATTCGCGGTAACCTCGTTGAACAGTTGAATAGTTTTTGCTGTCTCTGCAAGTTGTCATTTAGGTATTCCAGTAGGGTGTGATGGGAAAAGACCATTGTTCCCAAAAGGATACTTACAAACATTTAATTGTAGATAGCGATCAAACATTTGGACGATGCCGCTGAAATAACCTTCAGGCCAGTTGAATATCTCACCACAAGACCCATTAGATAGATAGATAGATAGATAGATAGATAGATAGATGGACTACTACTCGACCTCGTTTTCATTTTACTCTACGGTTTCTCTAAGAAGGTTCAGCATTATGAAAAAAGCTGAAGAGTGTGTCACCGACGCCTTGAGACGGGAGGACGGTTGGTTAACGCTGTTCAACGAATGGTAACTTGTTGAACGGAACAGAACTCGTATCGAATTTCTTCAATTCAGTAAAATAACGTTAAATATAACGAATGGCTAATTTCAGCGTTCAACAGCGCCCGATCTACAGTTCGACATTTGCTGAACGAGCTGCATCATTCGTTGATAAGCAAATTTGAACCGTGTACAACCGCCTTTTTTTAAACGGAGTTACACTTTCGCAAATCACTCTGTTTCCTTTAACTACCTCCCAAAAGAAAGATTTATACAGAAAATACTTCTGAAAAGCCTTCAACAGGGTTATGAACACGTTTTAAGAAAGTTATCAGTTTTAACTTTAACCAAAAGATACGTATGAGGTCTGGCATTAAGAACTTGGTAACTTACGGACGGCAAGTACGAGAATAGATCCCACAGCTGCAGCAGCCAAAACACTGAGATACCAGACGTACTCCCGGATATTACTGGGCCACAGTGGAAAAAGACAAATAGCGATTGTGGCAACCACTGGAAAAAAAAAACGAAAATCAGTAGTCAAATAGGCGGCAAAGAAAAAACGGGCGATGTAGCAGCTCTTGTAACGTCATTGGTTCGCTACCCAAACCCAAAAACAAAAGAGTAAACAATTGAAACAATGACAGCCTTAAAAAACAATAGAAGCTGCTTACAATACCAAACAATAACAGGTTACGAGAGCTGATAGACTGCTGCAAAAAAACCGTTGTACATTCTGATCAAAGCCGAAAACTGCAAGCAAAACCGTGAAAGCCAAGTTTGTAAAACCGTAAGAGAACTAATTCATCGGTAATACCTGGTGATTCGCAGTACAGTGTCGATTTATATATTTCTGAATTTCTAATTAGTTGTCACCTTTCAACTCACGCAAACTTGCTGTGATAAATAAATTGCAAGAATAGTTGTATACATTAAACCAGTAAGCGAAATAACTTAACGCGCGAAGTGCGAATCACCTGGAGCAGTCAAGTCTGTGTCAGGAGGCTAATTCGAAAACAAGGAAGCAATGGATACGACAAGAGGCGATCTTCGCTTTTTCTAGACATGGAAGAAGAATTAAACATGTAGCCTGTGAGAAGATTTAGTTTTCCCAAGAATTGGATGCTCTCCGTTGCTAGGTAGAAGACTGTTTCATATTAATTATAATTTGCTTGAAAGCGATTACAAGTGTTTCAGTAAGCTTGGTTTTGTCAGAAGCACTGCCAAAGCCCCATTCCAAATGGATGATTGACTGCTACAACTTACCAACTAAAGCTCCCATAACAATGGTTTTTGGATGGACAGGATCAAAATACCAAACATAAGCCTGTGAAACACATAAGTAATCGAGCATTACACTTTTAATTGATACTTCTTGTTGGTTGTGCACTTCGTCTTTAAATAATTATTTTGTTCACTGCACTGCTCGCGTTACCTAAGACTCAGTTTTTAAAGAAACTACGTTGCTGCATCGGTGGTGTTTAAATACGATAATTAGATACAGTGCAGTAAGTTTGGAAAGCTGACATTACGAGTTTTCGCCCTTCATCAAACGAAGTCTCGAACGCTGCCTTTGTCGTCATAATCATCATCACCAGCTTTATTTAGTCAAGCAGGTCAGGTAAAAATGGCAACTATATAGCTGATGTGGACCTACTATTAAAATAAAGCCACTTAAAACTAATACTTACAGCTAATACAAAAGGATGTATATTACAAGGAAATTTGATTAAAAAGATTGATCATAATTTTAACTTAAATCTATATTACAAATAAAAGCTACTTAAAGCTCGTACTTACAACTAAAACAATAGTAAATACATTACAAGAGAGAATTTGATTAACAAGATTAACAATAAAAACAACTTAAATCATTATTACTGAAATCCTTATTTCGTGGGCTGAAAGGTTTAAGACGGCTTTAAAGACGTAGCTTTCGTACCTTTTTAGGCAGGCGTACAGCATTTATCACATTTAATAATTATTTTTCCACTTATATATTTATTTTATCTTTCTCTCTTTATTTTCTTTATCAACATTATGGAATGTAATTCTGGAATGTAATTCTAGCTGGTTCTCTGCTCTGCAGCGAGAGGTTTTTCTCCGGGTACTCCTGTTTTCTCCTCCCGCGGAAGTAGATAGAGCACGAAACATGACGTAGTCCCAACTTGTTGAGTAGAGAACAGATCACAGGCAAGACTTCTTAATTTCCTCACGCATATAATGCATTCCGCTCAAAATTTTCCAAAACTTTATTTTTCAAACATACGAGCGGAGTCAGGGGTGCATCTATCCTCTGTGAAAGCACGCTGTTTTCACCAACCAGAGTGCACATAATATCAAAACATTATAATGAGCGCCGAAAATATTATTGAGCTTTAACTAACTCAAAGAACACATCTTCAAGATTTATGAGAAAATCTTAGTCATGTCATAAATAGTACTTGTGAATTAAATGTTACAGACTGTTCAGCAGTTACCATTACCTCATTATCATCATCCACAAAGTACTGTTCCTCAGGCTCAGATAATTCCAGCTTAACTTTGATCTGGTAACAAGACCAAATATAGGACTGAAAACTAGCACAGTTTCAATGATGGACAAAAATGAAGTACCGATAATGTCATTTGTAATTTTAGTGGCAATGTAGCAATAGTTCAATAGGCCATTTTACAGTTGCCTCCTCTTTGACGTGGGTACATTACAAAGAGGCTGGCCCTGACCATAACATCTACATCTAAATGCTCCAGCACTTGGCAAAGTCCCTTTTCAACTTATGGTTGTTTCTGCTTGGGTGGCCTCATACCCTATAAGCCATTTTAGAGACATAATGCCAAGCCGGCCACTTCTGCTGGAGAGAACAGGACGGTCAAAACACCAGGGACTGCATCCCCTACTCTTTTCGACTAGTGTGAGAGATCTTTAACGTCCCACAGAGTTTATGAACATCGAAGGGTTGTGAGATGGGACCTACGGTTAGTATTCTTCATCCGAGAAGACTTGAAAGTCTAACCATTTGCGGGTGTAATTACAAAGGCAGCACTTTTTCTGCAGTTATTTTAAGACCCTGAGTGTTGATCCGGCCGCGTTTCAAACCTGCCCCCCCTCCCCCCCCTTACTTCCCCTGCATGGCAGCCCGATGCTCAACCAACTGAGCCAATAGGCCTTTTGCAACTAACGATCACATGGTACAAAATCCACCACGCTGGAGGGCAAGCTCATATTATTATTCCCTCACTGGGACATTAAAACAAAGAGACCTGAACCAGTCAAGCTTGACTTGCCTTTGTTTTAATGTCCCAGTGGGGGAATAATAATGAGCTTGCATGGCGGATTTTGTACCACGTGATCGTAAGTTGCAAAAGGCCTATTGATCCAGAGTTTACTGCTTTTATCATGCAAGTCATGCATCTTGTTGGTACGGTAAAGCAGAGGTGCTTGTATCAAAACAAGGTCAATAACACCCTAGCTGTCAGACACAGCTCAGATACAGCCCAGATAACTTAGCCACAGCTGTAAAATGATAAATCATCAACCATAAACATTCCCTCTGCACAACCCCCCAACCCAATCAATTCTGGGTATACATAATTTAGCAATAATCACTGAATTCTTCTCATACAGAGTATAAAATTGGTTATTTATCAAACTACAGGAATCAACGGTTAAAAGATGAAAACAGGGAAAGGATAAAAGAATGTAACTAGCTTGTTTATAAATACACAATCTTAATTAAAGCTATAATTAGCATAATATATACTGAATTACAATGGACACAGTATGCATTTGATTATGTTGTTGAGTGCCAAATCAAAGCATTAACAATGCATTTATTCAAACCTTTCTTGTCTTTTTGCCTTCCCCTTCTCCAGCTCCCTCCGTCGACTACAACAAGACGGAAACAAAATGTAAACAAGAAAGGTCTTAGTGTCTGCATTCCCACTCACACCTAGACAGCTGGCTATCAGAAAAATCTTCACCTTAGTTAGTCTCGGCTGGTTAGCATGCTACACTCTACGTTAAAAAACTTCCACCTTCCCCACAATACACAGCCTCATTTTCAGGACCAACTTGTGGCAAAAATGTCTGAACCAACCTGGCCATTGGCTATTTAAATTTTTCAAATGGAATGCCAAGAGTTTGGATTATATCATTATTTTCCTAACTAAGATTAAAATTTAATGCAAGGGCAAAAATAAAGTTGCTTTAACCCATTGACAAGCAAAATCCTCTGGCGTTAAACAGAGTAAAATCAATCCAAAGAGTCAACGAGTTAAATGACAAAAATTCATTCATACTTTTTGTTTAGCCTGTCCACTTTCATCATCATCCTTTGAAGTTAATTGGAAACAAAACTGTTAGAACCTAAGGTTAGTTTACCAAAAAGCAAGGGATTGTGATGAATGCACATCTAACTACAGTCAACCCTCTTGAATGCACACACTGAAGGGATGGAGGAAGATGTCTGAATAACAAAATGTGATCTTAATACCAGAATTTACTGGTTTCATTTAGTGTTCTGCAAGTCAAAGCTAACCAAAACATAATCTTTTGAGGTTACAGAGTGGGGCATCCTGATATCAACAGTGTACTAGCTGTAGGATTCAACAGAAGGATTACATTACTAATGTCGAAGACAATATTAAAATGGAAAATGCTCACCATATAAGGAAATGACAATCTTGCATTGAGTTTTTTATGGCTAATCAAAACCTAGACTTATTATGGCTTGAAGTTGCCATTATAGAAAGATAAAGGTGGAAAACATTGTGTTAGGGTTATCTGTTGAAGAGCACTCTGTCTGACATTTATGTTAAAGACAACCTATCTCTGATGAAAATAATTTATGTACCAATGAAGGACCAACATCAAGCTCCTCTCATGGCCATAAAGCTGGAAAATTAGCTTGTTTTAATTTCCAAGAGTTGGTGATTATGGAAAGACAGCAGCACCCCATGTCAGCTAAAGAGCCTTGCAAGAATAACTAGAACAGCTCTCAGCAATTCTCAGCCAAGTCATTCACATAAAATTCATAAATTCATCAATCTACATTGGTAGTCTTTACACCAGATTTGTAGGTAAACTTAGGAAAATCTCAAGTCAAGGAATCTTTCTTACTTAATGCATCATACACACAATTAAATAATTCAAATACATGTACTTCAAGTAAAATTAAGCACAATGGTATGCTGTGATTGACATGTTTGGACCTCCTGCCTGGCCCAGCCCACAAAACCGCAAGTGGGTCGTAAGGATGGTTTTCAAGTCACTTATCTCTTGCTTGCATTGTTTTAACTTTCCAACATTAATGAGATGCAAAGTGAAATAACTTGAGATATTTCTTAGGCCTTCACACATGTATTTTTGGTTAAGTAAAACTTAGCTGCTCTTAAGTCTTACTTAACAACCAAGTGTAAAGACTACCATTATTGAAATAAGGGCTACTTATGTCTGCTAAAATTGTAACCACCAAACAGCATAAGGTTTTATGAGAAGCCCTAACATAGCTGTAGCAAACTGTCAAATTATGTAAATGCATTGACAGGAATTTAAAGAGAGATATTCACATCATTTGTATTTTGCAAAAAGTTGCTAAATGTGAACTGTGATTATGTTGAGGTAGGTAAATTCTCTTGACCCTGATAAAATCTTGCCGTTGAATTTGTTACATACTGTTAACCAGTCAGTAAAGATTGAAACAGACTATTTACAAAGTTAAAAGTTATCTTAAGCTTTCACATCTTAAATTGTCTTTGTTATAGCTTTCTATATCCACACATTTGCTTTGTTGCAGTATTCCATAGGGAAGTTACTGTACAACACTCATAGAGCTTGAACTCTTAGTTTTGTTTTAGAAGAGTTTGCAGACCACTAAAAATGATTAAAAAATGCCACAATACTTTCAAAGCTTTAGAAAGGGCCTCAGAACCTTTTTTTTGCTGTCTAAGAATAACTTTCTTTTAACTAAAGTACAATAATCTTACTATGATATTAGATTTCCTCATTATTTTAATTTTTTTTTCACTTTATTGCAAGTGAAGTGAAGTGAAGTGAAGTGAAGTGAAGTGAAGTGAAGTGAAGTGAAGTGAAGTGAAGTGAAGTAAAGTAAAGTATAAAGTAAAGTAAAGTAAAGTAAAGCAACCATATTTAACATCGATAACTCATAACAGTAATTCAACTGACAAACCTGAGGTCGATGGTTACCACATAACTACATGTAGCTATTAGGTTTTTTGACAATCATTGTGAAATACATGAAAGACATTTTTGAACTGCAGGTTGTCATGACTCTACACAAGGTTGATAATCACAGGTGAGAGAAATTTAAACAGTTGTAAATCAAGCCTTTAAATGGTTCAGGCTTAAATTAGATCTGAACCCAAGAATGTCTGACTGTGCTGCACTACTCTATTATATATGAAAGACAATAATATTTTGGACTATGGGTAACAATGAATGCCTTCCATATATGTAATTTTCACAGTCATTCATCCATCTAATACAGGAAAAAGTATGCACTTGCAACTGATGAGTAAAAGGTGGCTTGGACTCAATGGTGCAATGTCACATGATTGAAGGATGATGCAGGGTTGAGTTCCAATCAAGCCTGGTCTTTTTATGCTTCCATTGCGATTATGTACTAAGTTGCTCATAACTGCAATGATCAGTCTCACTTAGAGTCAATAGTTTTTCTTTCTGCTTAAATTTAAATTTAACCCATTCACTCTTAAGGCACCCTAGGATGTCCCGAGTTAACAAATAAAATCGTCTACCGTTAGACAGAGTAAAATCTGTTAAAACACTCACAGGAGTCAATGGATTAATAAGATCTTGATTTACGTGGAAATGATAGGTCACACTTACAAACCAGTTTTTATCCAGTAGGTTTTTGTTCACAAAATTCCACATTTTGTAGAAGAAATTCCAAAGAAAAAATGTAATTTTAGAAGGAAATAAAGTGAACAGAAAATTGAAGCACACTTGCCTTTTTCCCTTCCTCAGTTTTCTCTTTCTTCTGTTTCTTCTTTTTTGCTTCTTCCTTCTCCTTTACACCTTCCTTTTCTTTCTCTCGTTCTTTCTCCTTCTCTTTCTCCGTCTTTTTCACTTTTTTTATTCTAACAACACGGTTGAAGAATCCCAAAAGCAGTAACCTGACAAATGACAAGATTGAGCTTATTATATCAACTCGACAAGTTTCAGGTGTTTCATTGTTAACATTTAGCAGATCATTGAAACACATTGGGATCTTTGGATGATTTTTGGTCAAGTTAATTAATTTTTGAAAATTAACTTTATCATTTAAATTATTAACCCATTGAGTCCAACTGGTCACCTCCTGCCAGTTACCCTTACGACCAAGATTTCACGCAGTGAGACGCACATGACTTTTGCTAGTGTGGCCACTTCTTGATGAAACTTTAGAATAGTCATTCCATATTTAAACTTAGGTGAAGATCCCTGCATGACATTTGGCTGAAATGTTGATGAAACTGTGGACTAAAAATCTCTTACTGGTAATTACATCTTTTTTGTCTTTCAATGACATATTGTACTTACCAGTACTAAATTTTCAGTCATTGACATGGACAAATTGTCAGGGGAAAGTCCTGAGTAGAAAGTCACTCTACCCATCCATCCCATATTTTTGCCTCAATTGTCATTATGTGATCAAATGTAAATAAAATGCAAATGTCCATTTTAAGCATTTTATTTGCATCCAGTCTCTCTTTGATCACTAGCTGACTTGATTACCTTTGGATGACACAAATTCAGTTTCAAAGCTCCTCGTAAATAACCATCTGCCTTCTGCAAGTTCAGTTTCTTAATATCCTTGTTTTGTTTTGTTTTGTTCGAAAATTCAAAACAATCAGTGTGCATCTCACAGCATGAAATCTTGGTCGTAAGGGCAACTGGCAGGAGGTTCACGACCATGCAGTTGGTGATGTACAAATAGTGTCAGTCATTAATTAAAGTAACATTTAAGCCCAGTACAGCGTATACGAATACAGAACCTTAACTTCTATACTACTAACACCCTGCCTTTCCCTTTGCTTGAACCATTGTTACTTTAATTCAAATCAGATTTCAAATCAGCTTTGGTTGATATAGACTGTATTCACAAACGGCGGGCAAGAAATCATTCTTTTGTCTTCGTGAGGATGATTAGCATAAAGACAAAAGAACAATTACTTAGCTGCCATTATGAATATGGTCTATATCAACTAAAGCTGACCACCAAGATACAAGAAAAAATTATTTTTACTTCCAGACAGACTAAGTCCAGAACTTGGAAAAATATTGAGGAGATTCTGCAAATCTGTGCCTTAAAGGGCTATACCAATGGATAAGCTATCATCCTCATTACTCAGCCTTTTCCCCCTAAAGCACTGAGGCACATATTAACCAGTGACCTACAGCTACATTCAAAAGGCTGATACAAATTAAGTCAAAAGATTACGTTATACAGTCTATACATTAAAATACTTGTTTCACCAAATTGCTTAGATTCACAGAACCATTATTTAACATAAACAGTGTCAAATAACACCAAAATGGACTTTGATGCACTCACTTGTCCAAATATGTTTCCACAGATAGACGATCAGTGAAAAGAATTTCTGTCCCTCCTTTGCCAGATGCCCATTTTGAGTCCAGAAGACAATCCACTGCCTTAGAACCTCAACAAAATAAAAAAAAAACCAAACACTCTCTAGATATTTCAAAGAAAGCATTACAACAGTGCATATTCCCTAATTGGACCTTTAATCAATGGGTTAAGCAATTAATATACCGTGTAGCACAAAACTTTTGCACAAGTATTATTTTGGGGATCAGGGATATTTTATGGTTTGCCGGAACACATTTTTGCTGTTTGAGACGCCTGAAATTTCAGCACACTAAGATTTTCAACTTTTATTGCATGGTATGTTGAGTTACAGTTCACTCTACATACATACCATATTAGAGACATGCAGTATCACTGTAAAATAGTAACCTTACTGTGCAAAAGGAAATGAACAACAGCAAAACAAAACAAAAAGCCTCCCCCTATCATGCACAACAAAAGACCGTTTCATTAATACGGTTTGCCGGTTTGCAGATGCCCTCACAAATGGTGTTCCTTCAGACGAAATGTTCATGTCAATCTAATGTACTGAATTACTACGTACACTTGACATTTTCTGTTTTTCCCATTTTGTTTTGTTTCCGATACAAACTTCCTTATATATCTAAGCTTGGGTTGCTTTTCCAATGAAAAATCATGTTAACGTTCTTTTAAACCCTAGGCTGCACACAGTGGACTACGTAGTAAAATCTGTTGGTGTTAGACAGAGTAACATCTCTTAAGTCTCACTTCCAGAAGTCAATGGGTTAATAGAGGGACAGCCGTCTCAAAAAGATTTTGTGGAGTAGGCTAGTAGAATGGAGGAGTAGGCTGGGGTGCCACCAGCACTGACACTTTCTGCATTGCATAAAATTTCTATGCTATGTTATGCTGTGTTTATAAATATATATTTTTTTAGAAACAGCAATTTATTCATTGCAAAATTCATCACAAATTTGGTGACTAGGAATTATGTGGGATAATTAATAAACCTCTGTCTAACTGGAAAACCTTCAACTAATAAAATTAAAATAGCAAAAAACACTGACCACTACTATACACTGATCGCGTCACAGCTAATTAAATATTCAAGAAAGCTGTACCACATTGAAGAGATTTCCATCAAACGATCTTAATAAAACTCTTCCGCTCGCACTTAACAATCGTGTTGTATGAGCCGAGAGAAGGTTAGCATCTCCCTCGATAAGGACGAGAAAAGTCTTCGGACTTTCAACCTACAACACATGGTTAAGGCTATGCCACCTACTTCGTGGCATCTAACCAATTTTTTTTCCCACTGGCGACCAACAGACACTCGTGTACATCGATTATGTAAGTTCGTAAAGGAATCAAAATTATAGCATGGGCGATCGTTTGCCATCTGTCGACGCACCAACCATAGCAAAAATACTCTCCAAAAGTAAATAATCTAATAGAGAAAATGTCGAAAATTAAATATTTCCTCTCAATGTTAAATTTTTATCTACATGTGCGTCCAAAATCGACTTGACGAAACTGCGTTTTTAGCTGGTTTCCTTGAAAAAGGCAAGCTTGCCTGTAAATTTCAAAGACGATGGCTTATTAATAACAAAGCGATCGTGCTTGATCACTTGGTGAGCCTTTCCAATATACTAGTTTTGAGAATGATAAACAAAGAAGGAAACAGTGAAGTGAATTTTGTACATAAAACCACAGGATAGCTCGTAGTTTCGATGTAATTACTTACCAATGAAGTATTCGACTTTCTGACCATGCATGGACGAGCTCTTTGATGGGCAGTTGAACCTCAGATACTTCCCTACATCATTTTCTTCTTTCGTAGGTTCCTGATTTTCCTCTCGAGACTACAGAAATCAATAATCGTGTCTCAATAGAAAGCAACACGCACTTCCCTCGATTTACTAAAATTTTTAACCGGCTTTTTTCCCGGCGTTAACACCAGATAAGCAAAACGTAAGACGTAAATTGCCAACTGCTCATAAAGGCAAAGACTTTCAATGACTGTACTCACTTCTTTCTTCTTCCGTCTTTTCACAGCTTTTGGTTGATCGGCCATATTTTTAGAGGAAACTGTCGCTGTTCTTCGTCGGAGATTGCCGACCAAACGAGGAATGCCGAGTGTGACATCGGCTAATTGTCGATCGTTCTTTTGTGTAAACAGACATCTGTTTATTTTTAGCGAAGGACCGAGCCGGATGGACCGCTTTATTTTTGAGGGAGGGGGGGGGGGGGGGGGGTGGAGGGTGGGGGAATTGTTGGGCACTTACCAAGAATAATCAATGGACCAAGGAAACTTTCGCAGCTTAGGGCAATATGACAATATACAAATTGAAAAAAGCTTCAAATTTAATGCTTTTTCAGTGGTTTAATTTTCAGACGTTAAAGTTTGCCAAGTCAAAGACACAATGGGGCAGAGTGAGATAATATCACAACAAAATTTGGAGCCACTTTGTAGACAACACCGTATCACACAAAGCCTGCTGTGTTGAGCCTTGCCACTTTAAATGACAATTTCTTTACACAAATCTTTTCTTTGGTTGTTGGGCTTACTGCAGCAAGCGGGAATTCCCGTATCACGGCCTATGACAAAAGTCTCGAATAAGGGAATCAAAAAATTTTTTGCCAAGGAAATTTAAATAATCTGGAGCACTCGTAAAGGAAAGCCTTGCGTCTTGGCTTAATCTGTTCGCTTCACGATTCAAAATTAGCCCTATTTCTTCTCCAGAACAATTCCCGACTCTATTTCGAGCATGTGGTTCAAAATTTCAAGGTTGGAAAGCTTTATAGCGAATTGAGATGTTCTTCGCCAGTGGGCTGCCATTTTTCAACTCCATCTTGTTAGCTGATTTATCGTTGTCCTCGCTTTAAACGCCAGTTTAGCCACATTTTTTAATGTAAACTCACATTTCAATTTAAATCCGACTTACTTTATTATTAAGCAGCACTCCATTCTGAGTTGAAGTCTCTTAAATGAGGAAAAACAACGCCAGGAAGGCAAAACTATCCTCTGCTCCTTGCAATTTCTTCACTTCATCGCCACACTTTTGACTCGTCATCTTCGCTTCATTTGTGATCCTTCGCCGTAGTTCCCGTTGTCTTTAACCAGTATCAGTCATAAAGATAAGGTAATGCCCAAGTCTTTCAAATGACTCATCATTTTTGCATTCATTGTGTACATATTAACGATGCCAGCACTACATCCGCCATTTCTCATGTTCCCGCGTTTCGAATGAATTTGACTAAATTTCAAGGAATTTTCGGGGTGATGAGGCGCATGCGCAACATTAGTCTCCTTTGTTGTTCCTTCGTCCTTTGCTGGGATTTGTTGGGATTGTTGGTACACCAAAACCGAGAACAGTCGTATGTAAGCTCTATGATTGGAAGGAAAGAGAAGCGATTCTTAAAGCAGCTAGAAGAATCAAGCCTCATGGAATCCATATTTATGAAGATCTTGCTGAGGAAACAATGGCGAAGCGAAGAGAACTTCTTCCAAAATTAAAACGAGCAAAGGAGGAGGGCAAGATTGCATACTTTTCCTATGATAAACTAGTCATCAAGGACAGACCATCTG
>NC_090888.1:40317292-40347292 GCF_036669925.1 Montipora capricornis | reverse complement strand
ATATCTGCTTGTAATTCGTGGCACCAACTTGTGCGAGACAATTGTTCCAATGTCTGAATTTCCCGTAAAAACCTGAAAAATAATATTTAGCTATGTCAATTATGTCCCAGTAGTGCCCTGCTACTTTATTTTATAAAATAATTAGGATAGTACGCGTACTCTCATTGGTTGTCAGACGCCCGTTTTGATTGGCTGATAGGAAATATGAGCGTGTATCAAGAAATCTGTTTCAATCTAGAAGAAAAAAAACCCAGCATTTTCCTTCATTTGTCGACTTATCTTTGAGAAATCATATATAAAAGAAATAAAGGACTTTTTTCCGTGTTTCCATAGCCTCATCTAAACACTCGGGGCAGTTGGGAGAATTCTCGACAATTATGCAAACCCTCGACTACGTCTTGGACCCTCGACTGCGTCTTGGGTATGCATAACTGTCTCGAATTCTCCCAACTTCCCCTCGTGTTTAGATGAGGCTATGCAAACACGGAAAAAGTCCTCTATTGCTTAAATATGTCTGTCTTTTGGTAGATTCTGACGTCACAGCGAACCACTATATATGCGTGGTCGAGCTGTAAAGATGAAACAACAAGTTTTATTGGGGGCTTGCTTTGCCATTCACTCATTCTTTCCAATTCGCGAAAAAAAAAAATTAAGGAATAGTATAAACGTCTTGTGATCACTTAACCACAGTTAAATAGTTAACGATAAACAATGGATTGACATTTGAAAACGCTTTGGACGTCTTTTTCACATGCGGTTAAGAAATTGCCACCCATGCACAGGCAATGCGAAAAGCATACGGCTGAGAAATTTGGCCAAGCCGGCAAATACGAACAAGGTGGGAATCACTGTTCTGCCAAAGGTGATATGGTTATATCCTTACCAGTTTCCCCCTCCACCCCCTTTTCCGCTCCTCACTACAGAGGCGTAAGTGCGAGTTGTTAAGAATGTTGTAAGTGAGAGCTACTCATGTACAGCTCTTAGTTTTTCGTTTAACCCTTTTACGACCTGAAAACAGCGAAATCGCCATCATAGTGGTCCCTTTTTTTCTACTCTATTTTAAACTTTCTTTTCTCTAGCAATATTTTCCTGAATGAGTTATTTATTTCTCTACTAATGGTTTTGAGGACAGTCTTTTTCAAACGACATTTACCTTTTCAGAACCATCGCTTCGATACGCATTCCAGATTGCTCCATCCAAGCTCAACAGAATTTTGTAAGAAGATACCCACTGAAGAGCAGAATCATGAGGCCTCCCCTGTGTGGCTACATTTGTCAGTACTGTCTCCTTGCCAAGGTCAATTTGCAACCACTGTCCAACGGCATTTGTTCTTGCTGACCAAGAGCCAGTACTTTGACTTTTTTTCGCATTGTTGAGCCTGGCTTGCCAGGGTTCATGTTCACTTCCCCATGTTGAAGAAGCCGTCACCGCTGAGTTAGGTATGGCCCTACTTTCCATTCCAAGCGGATGACTGCGACATTCTGTGGTTAGAGTGATAAAAAATTTTAAGGACTTCACGGTAACCTTGAGCTGGAAAACTGCGTGTGTCAGCATGATCAATTACGTGAAAGCAATCGCCAGCTGGAACTCAAACCCACATCCTGTGAGAAAACCCTTTCCTTAATCAATAACTTGAACCTGTTTATTCAAGCCTATCTCAATAATTTGAACGCTTTATACATTTTTATGTTGTATTTGTACTCATTAACATTTGTCAGATAGTTATATTCAGATTTATCTCTCATGTAACACGTGCACTGAGGAAGGCTGGAGTTTCTGCCGAAACATGTTGCTCCGCAACATTGAAAATCGTTGTTTCGTATTTAAAAGTTAACATGTCTCTCCTGTTCTCTAGACCTCTTGGTAAAACGCAAGGCATAATAATGCGGCAACTTCCTTGTGACAATGGTCTTTCAGGCTTCCCGTATGGGTGTTTCAGTTCAGTTGGTGTACGAATATTCACTGGAATTAGTGTATTTTACTCAGGCTTCATAGACTCGATTCTCTTAACATTACAACTCCGATAGCCTTAACCTTCCCGAAGATTACATCAGATTCTGAACACTCCACACAAATATTAAATTCCCCGAACGCACTTGTGAACCTAACAATTACGTCATTGCGTACACTTTGATTAGCCTCTCAAATTGTTAATCCACTTCAGCTCATTACGCGGTCTGTCGGTTAATGTCAATCAAGTCAGTCGTTTAACATATTAGGCGGCGAACGAGCCTCAAAATAAGCGAGGAAAATTAATTGTGCTGCACGTGAGGCACCCATTTTATTTCATATTTTTGTGGTACTTTACATAACAACGACATGAAATGAGGCTTTGACGACAACTTGAGCATAACAAATGAACCTTCCACACTTTATTATTAATCTGAAATCCGGCGTTCGTATCAATTTACTTTTAGGATAATTCGCCCACATTGTACCACGTGATTCACGAAAGACGTACCATAGTGCAAATTTGAAGGTGACATTTTATCAACATTGCCGTCCTATTTATCTTTCTGGAACTTTTACCACTGTAAGATGATGAGTTAGTTATGTCAGAAATGTAAAAAAAATGGGGGGTCACCGACTTCGTTTTGGAGAGAACATGCCCGGAAAACACCCAAAATGTGACAAAATCGGGCTTCGTTAGCAAATAAGGCCAGTGTCTGTAAACGCAAATATATTGCAATCAATCTTTGAAGTGAAATCTTATCTGCCAAATATTATTTAAATGGACTTATTAAGTGAATTTAGTCAGCTGGTGAGGTTCCTTAAAGATCAAGTTCGCATTTAGCGACCACAGTTTCACGCGCCTTGCAGCGGCAAGATGGCAGGATTTGATGTCCCGTGAGCAGAAATCTTGAATTTTTTTTAACTTCCCACATTGATTTTTTGTTCATTTTTGGACAACGTGGAGAGAAATGTAAATAAAATCCGTTTCTGGAAAGAAAAATAGGGGTCACCGAACGTCCAAGACCGTTAAATCCAGGCAAAGCTATAGCAATGGCCTTTTGCCCTATCATTTCTCATTTTATTACTTAGCGCGCGCGCTCGTGTATGACGTGGCGTGTGCATTTGCGTGCGCAGTAAGGATGCGCAGAAACAATTGGCGCGAACGTCCTTAAAGTCCACATAACTTCATTTTTGGGCATGACATACCTTCGCAAATCAGGAACGGTGTGCATATCAAATCCATACCACAATCGAGCTGAGTTTTGCACGGTACAGATCGGAGAGTGTTTATCATGTAGTTTGTATAAAGCTGACGTCTCATGTCTTCTGGGTGAGACGCATGCGTCTTGTCATTCAGTTCACAGCTTTTGTCCACGCGATAAAAGTTGCTGCTTTTACATCCGGGATATGCCATGCAACGCAAGATACAATCTTCTATTTTGTCTGCGGTCTCTGTCTTGATGGTGTGGTTTCGAAGAACTTGTCCCTGCCCGGAGTAAGTTGCTGTGCAAGAACTTGCAAATTCTGACCTCAACACCAAGTAAATGAATAGAGATATCACGGCAAAATTCATTCCTGTGTCGACAAAGAACAATTTTAAAAGTCTCACAATTGTAGAGTATTTTTATTACAGAGCGCTAGTAAATTTTGATTCAGATTCATAAAGCTTAGGTCAAAGTCCGGCACAAGGCGTTATGATATAAAACTCAGCGTTATGGAAGTCATTTCGCGATTATTCTGAGTCGTCAAGTAAAATATGTAACAACTAATAAGGATTGATAATGGTATGTTCCAAGAAGAGAAAATTGAAAATTTATAGTAGGGTTCCCACCACCCTGCGAGCAGAGCCTCCTTTTGTCTTTTTCTTCACTGAGCAGGATAAAAGGAGGCTCTGCCCGAATCGCGTCAACTCTTTGAAGCAGCCCGAGTCTCTGGACTAGTCATTATCTTGTTTTCTCTCGTCAAACCGGTTTTTCCAGTGCGAGCGTCCGTTTAGTGACAAAACCGATGGTTATAATTGAGCCCGCTGTGCCATGAAAAACCAAGATGGCGGCGAGATCTGGCATATTAGGCTTGGGTTCGAGACTGTATCCTGGCAACATGCAGCACATATTCAATAAAGATCTTACTCGATTCATGCAGAGCCTTTCTCGAGAACGCCAAAATCGATCAAGCAAAAGAAAGGCCCTGCTAGCAGGACTACTTGAGCTACTCAAGTGACGTTAGAAATGCACCTTACACTCTATCTACAAGTCTTCAGAGGGATATGGATGAAGTTGTGAGATGGTCAAATGAAAATAAGATGATCCTTAATGGAAGTAAGACCAAATGCATGATGGTTACTGGAAAAAGACTTGCTAAAAACATGGAAGAAGACCCACTGTTACTCAAAATTAATGGAAAAAGGTTGGAACAAGTTAGGTCTCAAAAGCTTTTGGGGGTTATCATTGATGACAAATTAAATTTTGACGATCACATTGAGGAACTTTGCAAAAAGATATCCCAACGTATAGCAGTATTAAAGAAAATAAGATGTTTCGTGCCACTCGAACAAGGAATGCTGTACTACATGTATAACTCAATGATCAAACAAGTAATGCTCTATGGTTCAAGCATATGGACCTCTTGCACTATTGATAGCCTAACTAAAGTGTTAAAGTTACAAAAACGTGCAGCCGGTGTAATACTAAATGCAGACACTAGAGACAATAGCGTTGAGCTATTCATTAAGTTAGGATGGCTTCCCTTTTATGATGAGGCGAAGATCATAAAATGTTTGCGTGTTTTTAGACGACTGGTTGGGGATAGCCCGTCTTATATGAATAGATGCCGATGTACATAGTAGGGAAAGCAGACATGGGGATTTTAATTTAGTTTGTCCACGTTTTAAGAGGGAAACAGAGGGAGGGCGTTCTTTTTCAGTATCAACCACGAAATTTTGGAATTCCCTTCCAAGAGATATTAAGTCGAGATCATCACTTTTAAGTTTAAGTAAAGCCTTAACTGTTTATTTTACTGATAGGTACCAGAACACTGAACATTTTAAGATAAACTAATTTTTCTATACTTATTTGTATATTATTACATTATACCTTTTTAGACTGTTTTAGATATATTTATATTTAATTGTAGGAGGGCCACAAGTTTATCAGCCTTACCTGTTACGTGCTCACCCTCGTAAAATAAAGTTGGTTGTTGTTGTTGTTGTTGTTGTTGTTGTGGGTTCCCACGTTCTTCATATAAATTCTAAAGGCGTTACTTTTTAAAGAACATCTGGTGCTTCGCCGATGGCTGTTTGAAACACGAGAATTTGGCAGTATAACCCGAATTTTACAAAGTAAAATGCAGACTTTTCAAGTGTTGGTCATTCCTTCGTCTGGAGCAGATATTACAAGGGTGTAACCCTCGAATCGTCAGCTTTGTAAATATTTAGTCATTTTTAATACGTGGCTGCCAGCACGAAATTTCGTGACAACGTTATTCTACGTTTTACGTGAATGGCATGCGGTGCAGCTGCTGTTGTGTCTACATTTCTTTCATTACTGGGCCAGTTTTGACTACAACAAGGGACCCAGATATCTCATGGAGTGTCTTAGGGACTTTCAGATCTGCGACGGCCAAGTCAACGAAAACGCCACCTCAAAAACTATCTTTGCACAGTCATTTGTTATAATTTCATCTCTTTCATGTCGTACAATGTGGGCGAATTATCCTACAAAATAAATTTGGTACGAGTAGTTTTAGAGTAAAAATAGAAAATGAATGGACCTTTGTCACGTGGCGGCCATTCTGGTCAATATAGTTTACGACACAGAAAGTGCTTTGTACGTGGTTTTATTCACGAGTTGTTTGCTCGTACCTCGCTCGTTCGGGTTTTTGACACAAACAACTCGTGAATAAAACCCCGTACAAAGCACTGTCTATGTCGTGAGCTGTTTATTACACATAAGACGAGAATCTTCATTGAAATAGTTTTCTGAACGCAAATTAGAAATAAAAACTCACTAACAATAGAACCAAATGCAAAATTAATAGCAATGGAAAATATCGCAGTACATGTATATCAAGGAAATATTGTACAATGACTGCAAAAATACTCGCGCGCTCATTGGCTAATTTTTATTGTCAATAAGCGGACAGACACATAAATTTATAATTTATACGATAATGACGCGATATTGCTCGCGACAGATTGAAGTTTCTGGCATTTTTGTCTCGCTTTCTTCTCGTGTTTTGACTTAATTTTGACCCCTCTGCCTTTTTGTTATTGTAAAAAACAAATTGATGTCAGTTTTTCATGCGTCTGTCCTGTTATTGACAATGAATTTCGTCATAACATTGTCAAAGTAGTCTGCGGATCCACTCGGCTATCGCCTGGTGGATCCACAGCTACTTTGACAATGTTATGGCGCAATTCATGATCAATAACAGGACAGACGCATGAAAAACTGACATCAATTTGTTAAAAGTGCTGAACGGAAAAATGCACTTACACAAGTTTTTTTTAATCTAAGTAAGATATCAGTAAATAGGATAAAGTCTCATCTAGTCACTGTCTGATTCAATAACAAAGTACGATTTACACGAGATGAGCGAGTGGTTTGGAAAGGCCTTTACGCTATCGTTGATTGGTTATGCTTCAACACGTGAAACAGCTGTACGCCATTCTGATTGGCTTTATAGGCTTTTTCCAAATGTGAAAATAAAGCGTACAGATTTCTACAAATAAGCTTTATGGAATAAAATTCTCATGTTATGTGTAATAAAAGAGAATACATTTCGTACGCCGAACCGCGTTTTCAGTCCCTCGGGACACCAAAATGGTCGTTCAGATTTGTGCACCCAGGTTGTCGAGACTTCAAAACATTTCACGCCGTTGTTAAGCCGAATACCGGTGCAAAAGTATGTGCTGAAATACGTGCAGCACATCACTCCTCTTCTTTTAACCAATGTCACCAATGATATAATTGTTTCGTTGCGTTGTCGTTGCCGCAGCTGTCGAGGACCTGTTTCGGTGTCATCGAAAACGCATCGATCGATCCGCGTCCACACTATCGTTTTCGCAGCGTTTTCTACTGTCCACAATAAATTGCTCGAAAACGCTAATGACATGCATTGTTCTAGGTTGAAGAATATGTGCATGCTCAAATAGATATGGCTGCGATGTTTTTCAAACGAAAACGCATTAGAGTAGACAGGGCCTTAAACTGGGATACTGAGCTTCGAAGATTTTATGGCCTCGGAGCGTTTAATTGTCAAGATGAGTTCTCAAGAGTGCGTAGGAACTGCAACTCTTTGAAATAAACTCTTGCAAAACGTGACGCTTTTGTTACGGACCTTTAGATCGAAGGAAAAAGACGACTATAAGTCCCAAGAGAAAATAAAAACAATGCTTACGCACAATTTTGGAACGACAAAGAAAGAGTATTATGGTATTTTTGATAGGCGAGCTCTCTTGATCAGTAATATTAAATAAAACAAGACATCCACACTGCGAGCGCTGTCAAATAGAACACAAGAAACTGTCCTTTAGCATTCGTAAAGAACAAATATACATGCATTTTTGCCTGATAATCTAAAATCTACCTGATCTAAGAGAACAATTTAATATTCAAAAAAACTGCAACTGAAAGAAATTTGATTGCTTGACTTGTGAAATGTTTTTCATGAAGAAAGCTGCTACCCTAAATGTTCAGGTAGGTCCCCATTGACAAAATTATGAAAGAAAATGAATTAAAATGATCCCCGTTGCACTTATCTGGGTCATTTCATGACAATTCTTTGTTCGTCTTTGCTATACATTCATTTCATTGACAAAATTATGTTATTTCATAACTGTACGTATAAAATTCCATACTTTCGCATTGCTTGATAATGGTTTCATGACGATCCCGAAAATTCACAAAATGAAGTTTAGTAATGCATGCTAAATTTCGTATGTTTTTTGTAAATGCGTAGTGCTTATGGTTTTTTTCGGCCCGCACCCAAAAAGATAGAGTTCGTCACCTGTTATATTGAAAACGGTCGTAACAGTACTGGGTTTTTCATTATCCGGTTTGAATAAATGAAATAAGAATTGCTTTTTGCAGGTTTCCCTGCTTTCTTCATTTTGTAGCCCGAAGACGCGCTGATTACGGTAATTAACTTTTTAATGTTTCACCACAACTGAAGGTTGTTGAACGAACCGGCTTATACTCAAAGTTTGTCAGCCTATCACGGAATATATCGGTCTGAGAGTTAACGGTTAACGTCTGAGTGCACTCGCGACCACTGAGTACCAGACTGGTATAAGTATATCGTAAATAAAAGGAAAAACAAACAGCTTACTTTGTTATAATCACCAACAGAGAGACCTGGTAGAGAGAAGTTCGGTACAAAAATCTTCAGGTTTTTCAAGCCGCACAGACGGGAACAACTGCCAAGGTGTTTTCCTGTCGATTTAAAAGGCACAAACATTTACTCTAATTTTAATCAATTATTTATGAGAAGAAAGCCGAAGAAAGCACGTGAGTTATTTTCGAAAACACAATTAAAATATCCCCGCGCCCTTTAGTTTTTTCAAAATTGAGGAAAGTTTGAAAATCGCCATTTTGGCCTCTTGCAGGCGTTCAAAACAAAGTAAAATTGTGCATTTTCTTTTCGCTCGCACAGCTAAACTCGTGAACGTCTACCAATGAACTTTTAGCAACTCATAACAGCATTAAATGGTCTTTCTAAACCAGTAGTTTCATTTCGAAAAGCTATTAAATTTTTCATATTAATGACTGCTTTAACTACCCTTGTCGAAGCGCTTTTGCAAATGAGCAAATTTTAGCTAACTTCTAATCAATAGAAAGCCCACTGGTACATTGTATTTCGAGCCAAAATTGCAATGGTCTTTGAGCTTATACTTTGTATTGTGTTCAGTGAAAATTTTATCCGCGGCCTGACAAAAGTGTCCCATTGAGAGACGAAAACATATGGTACAAGTTAGCCTCTTCGCATTCTAAATGAAGGACGCTTTCCTTATCGTTCTTGAGAACTTCATTAAAAGCGTTGACCTCAATGCTGACGTTTCTTAATGTTTAATGCTAAAAATCCTTCAACTGCGAATTATTCTTTGGTAAAAGATTGTTTTTTTACAGAGCGATCAGGATATGCCCTGCAGAAGTGTAATATTTTAACAACGCTACATAAGCGGTAAACTGTATTAACACGTAATGCAGTTATTGCCGACCGCACGCAAGAAGCCGTACAGCAAAGATAATACGGTATTTTTTCCGGTCACCATTATTTTACTCACGGAAAGTGGCAATAATTCAATTTTCATTCTTGTTCAATCGCGAGAAAGTCGTAGAAACATCACTAACTAAACTGCCAGGTTTATTCTGTCATACTGGCTACGGCCCTGACTTTATGAGCCACAGCTTCATTGACCGAAACTGTTTGTTCGAAGTGATGTTACCATTGAAGCTAATTTCCGACCATATTTGCAAGACTTCAGACAGAAAAGTATCAGTTATTTTATATTATTAAATTCTCAACCTCGGATAATGCATTTCGCGTGCTCTGATTGGTTCACTCAATCTCGGTTATCAGCTCATATACCTTAGTTTGACCTTATATGGTAAATGATTGCGCTAAGCGTTGCAAAACTAATTTTTTTTTTTTTCGCCGGAAAGCGAAATTTCTTTTTGAATAAAGCCAAAAAAAAAAAGAAAGTTTTCTGTGTGGAAAGTTTGGATCAATTCCGACGTTTAGAAGTACGCGAAAAGGCAAGAAATGTTTTTGTGACGAGCCTCCGTAGGTCTTACACAACATTGCATCTTTATCAAGTTTTCTCGATTTCGCTTGGATTTTCTCACTTTTTTCGCTCGTATTTCTTACTTTCAAATTTTCGGAGTTTAAGGAATTTAATAAAACAATTATTCCATTCGCGCTTGTTGGATATGAGACTGGTTATAGCCAACATAGCGCTACGCGCCTCGTTGGCTATTTACCATCTCATATCCAACGCGCGCTCATGGTAAGATTTCCCTTAAAGATTTTCGTTCCTCCATGTTCTGTTAAATTTAAATCGAAAAGCAACTTCCACTTTCCATGGTTGTTCTTATCTAAATATATCTTTTTTTTTTTAAATCCAGGTTGATTTAAATGCCTTCTTAAACGATCTAATGTCTATCATCCTTAAGCCACCGTTCTTGTATTCACTAACGATCATGTCTCGCTTTATTTTTTCCCCCTTTCCATCGCATCCCATGTTGATCTCATCTAATGCTGTATGATTTGATAGCGCGGGGCCGGGGGGGGGGGGGGAAGAATGTAAACAAATTGAGATTCAACAAGGCTCTTCAACCCAGTTCTTTTCCCTAACAGACTCAGTCTGTGACTAAAGACCAGTTATTGTGCATGTACAGTGTAGTGTACAGAACGAATTTCAAAAGAAGATAAATTAGCATTACTTAAAACTTCTTAGAAAAGGAAGAATGGTGAAGTTCATGCGTTGAACAAATAAGAGAAGTTTTTTTCCTTAGAAATAAGTCAGTTCAAACACCAGGGCCGGTTTGATCAAAGCAGGATTAGTGCTAACCCCAGGTTAAGACAGGTTAAATCCTATTTGTTGTCATGGTATTTAACTCGGATTACTACTAACCTTTCGTTCAACAACTCAGCCCTGAGGAAAACAAATACATGAATTAACACTGACAGTGAATGCTCCATTTTCTTGGAACCCCAAAGTGTATTACTCTTTCAGCACATGGTGGGTCTATGCCCATGCCAAATGCAATAGTGACTAGTAATAGTCTCTGAACAGGATTTTCATTGGTTATATCTTTTATGATTTCTGTTTGGCCATAGTTTGACGTGAATGAAATTGTGAAAACAATCTGTTAGTGGGAACATGCTTTCACCCAGGAGGAAAATATTGGTCATCACCAAGTTGCTGTTCAAGCAAACTGTAACCAAAACCACAGAGATGGAGGAAAGTGTAAATAATGGTTAAGGGAAAGTTGCTCTTCAGTTATTTCAACTGGCATCCAATGCCATTAGTGAGTTTTTCAAATTGCTCTTTATTGCTTTGGTTGATAGCTGGTGGTCTCTGCTTTATCTCATAAAATATATTGGATCGGTTTGAGTTCTCAAGAACTCTTAATGGTTCTGCATGGCAAACGTGTCTATAATTGCATCTTGATATGCCACTGGTGCTGTTGCAGTCAAAGCAATAAAAGGCTTACTTGGGAATATAGAAGGAATGGTATCCAACTTCCCATAATCTGGCCTAAAATCATAGCCCCTATCGACAAAAGAAAAAAATCCTGACATAATTGTGGCACGAGAAACCAGTAATATTGACTTACATGTAGCGAGTACATGTACCTTTACATAATTTGCTCAATGTTCATACTTAGAATTTTGTTTTTACGGAAAAAAAGAAACTTAGCATGTGCATTGCATGATCACTCACACCAAGAACATTTACGGCTATAAGTACCAGACTGAGTCGTGATGATAGTGAAGTACTTGTGAAATTCACATTATGTGATGCAAGGTTTTGTAAAATAGATGTACTAAATCACATATCGTTCACTTCAAGCACAGGACGCCTAAATAAAAAAACAAATTCCAGAGTAAAGACATTATATATATTGCTCTTTGCACAAATATGTCTAAACTGATAACATATTTGAGCCTAATGAAAGCCGAAGTGCAGCAAAAGGTGTCAATTAAATCACGAATGAATTGCCAAAAAACAATTACTAACCAATCCACGATGCAGTGCGCTTAGTCGGCCACAACAAAGACTACGTCTGTTTGACACACATCCCATAGAAAAAATCCCCGCATTTATTACTGCTGACGAGCACTTCAGGATGAGAAAACAAGATGCTAACACGTCCACGTAACACATTTTCCAAAGAATCACCATGTACATTTATCTCTAGATGATTGCAATTATCCGCCTCCAAACATTCAGCTTGGATAATTGCTGTCGACTGTCCTTGCTTCTTTATTTTCTCCACTTGATCCATCATCAAAGCGGTCAATGACGACACAATAATTGCAATCGAGCAATAATTTCCACCTTGAAACAAAAAGTTGCATATATTTGGTACAAGCTGATAAATTACAGACTTGCCGTATCCTGTTGGAACGACGGCTAATAGATTTTGCTTCTGCTGCACAACGGCTTTTAAATATATATCGGGCGTTCCACGTTTTGATAGGGGAAATTTCAACGCTCTATACACCGAATTCATAAATGGCGGTCAGACATGATACCGAGGCGTTTTAGGATAAACACGACGTATTTTCGAGGAGGGAAGGAGAAAATGAACGATCGACGTGCGGAAATATACATTCCTGGTTCTTACTTTTACGAATGTTACACTGTACTGGTGAAAACATACTATTAAACTAGTTTTATCCGAGTTCATAGGCCGGACTTGAACCGTGACACTGGAAGATACCTGCTCCCCCACATCTGGGACAATCTGTTGCGGTCACGTGTTGCTAAATCACGTGACCGTTAACAGTTTACCGGTTCACAATTCTTGTTTTTCATTTATATGTGAACAAGCCTCCGAGAAGGAGCCGAAAGCTCGTACGCTTCAACTTTCTATAAGTACTGTGTATAAGTTTTTAAAACTAGTATTAAATAGTATTCCTGGTGGATCATCGGTATTAAAAAAATGATGAGCTACAGTTTTGGCTGAAATGATAGAACGATTCTGCTTTTAAGCAGAAAAAAGCTCAAATTGTAAAGAGGTAAATTTTTAACTTTAGTAAGCTTACATCGTTCGATCCTGCTTAGTTGTGTAAAATCAAGTCATCTGTTTGAAAAAATAAAAAATGCTGTTGCTATTGCTTTTTTAAGAGTCGAAGAATACATCATTCAAGGGAAAGACAGTTTTCTTATGGATCCGGATTCGAATTTGTAGCACACGAAGCGAAAATTTGCCAAGCAGGGCTGCGAGTTGTGCTGTTGTTGATTAAAACTCTGGTGAGGTTTGAAGCTTACTAGTGTATGCCTCTTCAGGATTTTGCTGCCGCATGACTAATTAAATAAAAACAAGGAAAATTTGCATATTTTAAGCGTAAGCACCAAAGAGTGGTTACAATAACCAGTCTTACACGCCACCCATGAACAAGCGGAGTTCCACAACACCTCCAGATACAATACACATCACTATCTTAAAAATAGTGGTTCGTCATTTTTCTACATGAAGCAGTGATAGCACTTACAGCAAAAATAAAAGGGCTTGTCGTCGCTAGTGCATTCTATTCTTAAGATACTCGTCCTCATAGGTTCATAAGTTTTTTCTTTTTCCACAGATAAAACAATTCAAATTAATAATACATGTCACAGTAATGTGGAGTGGAGATTTGCGAGTAAAAACTAACAGGGTTAGTAGTGTTCGCATACTTAATCTAGCATTCATACAAGGTATCAATAGCAGACAGACATGATAGACTACGTTGTGGAAACCAAGAAATAAAATAAAATAGACTACAATTAGGTTAATTAATAAGTTTGAGGTAGAAAGTAATCAAAACTATAATATAAACAACTAAAAATATCAAGGTACTACGAGCTTTGTAAATAATACCAAGATATTGATCCTCAAGAGGTTTCCCTTTATTCCGGCTGGCTGTGACAAAATGATGCTTTCCAGCCACTTTCCCCATTAAACTTGTTCATTTCTACCTCGTAAAAAGCGGCATTTTCTCCACCAGAGAGCACCTAATACTTTTACCTTTCGGAAAATTTTGTCTCAGTTTTGTTTAAGAAACCTCACCACAGTTTGAATCAACAACAGAACAACTCGCACCCTGTTTGGCAAAGTTTCGCTTTTCTTACAACGAATTCGGATCCAGAGCCATAAGAAAACTGTCTTTGCCTTGAATAATGTATGTATTCTTCGACTTATAAAAAAAAACAAAAGCAACAAAAAAAAAAGAAGCTCTTTTTAATTTCTTCAAAGAGATGACTTGATTTTACACGATTATGCCGTAAGCCTAAGTCGGATCAAACGATGTAAGCTTACTAAAGGTTAAAATTTACCTCTTTACAATTTGAACTTTAAAGTGCCCCTAACCCCAAAATGTTTTTTTCGCTAAAATGAATCTTTGCACTTGCTCGAAACGCATTGCGGCAATTTTTTCCTTTTTCTAACAAATTCTGCCATTTTATATGCTTCGAAAGTTGCGAAAATCCAAACATCTTTTGTTCACGACCGAGTCAGAAGGGGTGTGGGTCTATTCCTGATGTGACGTCACAAACTGATTTACATTGCATTAACTCTTTGTAAACATGCATGCAAAGTAGATTGTGACGTCACATCAGGAATAGACCCATTGTAAATTTGCCTTTACCTTATACTAGGTGGTATGTGATATTCAAAAACAATTCCCATTATTTTAATCCATGTACTTTTCTTATGATAATAATTAGCTTGTTTAATGCAATGTTTACCAATAGCAAATATCTCTATTTTGTTGTTGTTAATTAGGAGAACAGATTATATTGAAATCAAGTACATAGTTTCCCATGACTGGTGACATGATCGCATGTCTCATTGAAAACAAGTTGCATCACAAGAATAGTGTAAATTTCATCTTCATTAGCAACTAACAGTCTAATCATTTTCAATTTGGCAAGCAAGTCTTTCCAGGGCTAACATGAGTAATATGGCTGAGAAATATCCCTGTCGAACTCTACGCGCAACAGAAAATAAACCGGTGGTAAACCCTTTGTTTGTGTATAACGTTTGAATTCATTGAACGAAATAGGCACCAAGGTTTATTAAACTTGTGTAAGGTTTGAAAAAAAAAAAAAAAATGAATAGATAGTTTTAGCACCGACGACGATTTCGACTACGAGTACGAGATCTGGAAGCAAGTTCCAAGGAGCATGCGCAGTCTCAAATCTCGTACTGCAAACTCGTAGTATGATTAGCGTGAAGTGAAAAGGCGTAGTGGGAAAACGAGTTGGACCGCCGACCGTAAAGTCGATTAAATTTACTTCGAACGGTTTTAAATGCGCTTTAGAAGATTGATACATACATTAACATGTATATATTCATTGAAATTCTCTGGTGAAAATAGGATATGGGCTTGGATTTATATTGGCACCGTTGTAACTGCGTTTCGGCAGCCCTTTCGCGCTCGCATGAAGTAAATAAACGAAGGAAGAAAGCTGTTTCTTTCAGCATCTTTATCCTAACAGAAACTCGATAGACTAATTATTAGCGGTTTGCTTTTCCTTTGGTGGGCGCATCTTTACACATAAAAAAAGGAATAAAAAGATGAAAAGCTGACTTCTGATCGAAATTCGTTCATGTGTAAGCTAAAATTACCTCTTTTACAAATTTTCATAAGTGAGCTAAAATACCACAACACTTTTGGTTCAGGGACAGCTAGTTCTTGCACAATCATGATCAATTCCACGTCTTGGTATTGCCTTTGAAGGAATAATCACAGCAATATAAATCAATGAAATTGGTCTCCAGTTTATAATAAATCTATCTAGACTTAAAACCTTCGAAATATTCAGTTCCTTTGCTTCTCCCCACCCTCAGACCAGTTTAGTGTCGGTATTATTATTGCATCTTGCATTGAGTGATGTAATGATTTTAACGATCATTATGATTGCCGCGAGACATCAAAATCCTGAAAAAATTCAGCAGACGTTTTGTCCTCTGAACATTTGGAAGGACATTCTCTGACACATGTTTCTAAGGCTGACAGTTTCCTCCTCCATTATTCTAGCTTTCTGTCTACAGCATTTACTGCATTTGGTATCTCACACAGAGGACCCTTGCCTTCTTCCTGCTACTTGTCATACTTTTCAGATATCAATGCAGCGTATTCCTCATCCTCTAAGAGGCTAACTTAAATCTCTAAAACGAAAGACCTCTCACTGTTTGCTCAATATCCTTTATATACATCGTAATGGCCGAATAATCTGCTCTTATGACCTGAATTATATCTGCCTTATCTACTTGTTTTTGTAAACTAATATTGACTAATTAACCAAAATCCACTGTGCACGTAAAACGTCTAAAGTCAAGATTTTTTATCCTCTAGATATTGATAAAATCGGATGTTAAGCGTAAATTCTTAATCCTGTACGTACCCGATTGTTTTGATCGAGGTTTCCGTAAATTCCACACATATAAACACTGAGAGTTACTTTGAAATTCCCTACTCGTTGGAAGAAAATACATTGCTCGTTACTACTACCTGATGCATGAATGTCGGCTAAACTGAATAAAACCTTTAATTTTATCAAAATTAACTTGCTCATCCTCGCGATATCTTTAAAATTCACAGTCAAGAGCCTCTTTAATAATTATAACTCCTCTGCCATGTTGAGTACCATGACTGAAGAAAATTTTTTCCTTCTACAGCGACTTCCATATATATTTTGAGTTTCATGCAGGAGTGCTATGCGTCTTGTGCAAAAATGTTACGCCTTTCTTTTCTAAAATAACGGATCCCTCGAGCATTAACTGATTTTGACATTTAGATTTCGGTCTATATTTTATAGTAATTAACGATATAAAGAAATCAAATAAACCGCGAGTGAAGAAAAAAAATAGCCGCAGAGCTCGTAATCGGCACATCCCTCACACACAATAGGGCCGTTTATACGAGAGAAAATAAGCTGCGGCTCACATAAGACGCGAACACCCCGTATAAATGGTACAAAATCTACGTTCCTGGCTTTTTCAAGCCGCTGCTTATCCTGGTCGGGGAGTTTGTACTCGTATAAATAGTTCCTTTCGTGTACTATGTACGCCGCGGCCAGGGTAAGCCGTGGCTTATTTTCTCTCGTATAAACGGCCCTAAAATGATCAACACAATGAAATCAATTAACACAACAGATGACAATACCACTGAATAAAAACAACGAAAATACAATAGATTTAAACAACACAACGGACTCTACAATGGATAACACTAACATATCAATTACTGGGAATTAAAGCAGCCAGCAAAAGCTGTTAATGAAGCTACTAACGGAAAAGAGTCTGGTATTTTTAAGAACATGTACATATACTTACATACCGATTTCTTTGCAAGGTAAATATCACTAACATTTTTTAAAAGTTTATATGGCCTTTTCTTTCGCAACTTTTGCAGGTACGCCCATTTACTAGCACAGCTATATACCATTTTCTCCCGGGTTCTGCCCTGGTGGAGAAAAACGTGGGCTGACCCTGCTATCTTTTCCCTTTCTTCCCACGCTGCATAATAACTTAGGATGATCTGCCAAAATGTCAAATCCCCTGCCTTATCGTTTCTTTCAGGTCAACAAAATCTCCTCTCAAACTGCGCATCGTTGTAACCGAGCAGTAATTTGACACTCCTTTGAGTTACCTCGGTCAGAGGCGCTGCACTAACCAATCCGATGTACTATTTGGAACTCCAAACTATGAATTATAATTAATAAAATTTCGGAGAAGACTGCTTTTCTAAAATTTAACTACTATGGAAAACATGCAGATTAGATTTAAGACAGCGCTTAGGACCACTGATTTGCGTTTTTTAATAGCTCAAATTGTTTTTTTTTTTGCATGGCAACCCCTTGTTTACTTGAAAGAGGTTGAAATAGTCGTAGATATAAAATAAGATTATATTGATTTGTGTTTTCATCAAAATATGCATATGTATTTTTTTGTTTTTCATAGAAACGTACGGCTTTGTTGTCGTCACCTTTTGCTTTGTGCCAAATAAAGCAGCCGGCGGGTGATGTTTTACGTTTTACTATTTTTTAACGATCTACGAGCAATATCCTAAAGTTAATATGTTCGAGTCGTTTTATCCACTACACTTTACCTAATATGTGTACCTTTTTGAGATGAGGAATTCATTGTTGTATACGACAAGTATTCTTATTCCAGTCTACTATAAAAGTATGTACAGTATAAACTACACAGTAGAAAGTAATAATGGCGTGTCTGGAGCCACCAGCTTTATATGCTCTCTTAAATGACTGAGGCGAAATAAAAGTCAGCTCGCTCTCTGTTACACTCGTGGCCTCGGCAATACTTGTTGTAGCTTGTACATTCCTACTTCTATCTGTTTCATAGACTGCGACTATTAAATACCTAAAATCATCCACGAGGGAAAAACGACCATCAAAGTAGGGACTATGTGCCCCGTCTGCTAAAATTTTCGACCCATGCAGTTTCCTTGAATAATTAAGCCATCCGTTGTTGCCCGGCAAGACTGTTTTGGTCGACAGCACGCGGCTCGTGATACTCGGATGTCGTGGCAACGATATCCGTTAAAATTTATGTTTGTACGTTTCCTTGGTGTTTATCAAAACCTATATTTTTGAGTTGTGAAGCAGCGTGATGGTGAAGAAAGTTATGGAAATTATAATAAAAGACCTAAGCACTTCTGGTAGCGAGAAACAAGCAACAAAAATATATTGCAAGTAGCAGCCATGTCGTTTTATATAACTAAAGAAATGAATGAACAAATAAAAACATAAAATGGTGCTTCTCAATAACGAATTGATGATGGATGGATAGCGCGAAAAAAATCAGAATATCTTTTGGCTAACATGAAGGAGCACAAGCCGAATCGCCTTCGCTATATTTTGAAACGAATGAAATGATATATGGAATTTTTTAGTTCTAAATTTATCGTCTTATTGGATAGCGGACAGCTTTTCAGTAATACCAATATCTGTCAATATGATTGTACCAATGCTTGCACTCCGGAATAAGGCGCTATGGAAAATAAGTTATATTGGACAATATGACTCATTCTAAAACTAAACTACATCTTTCTGTACTTTCCCTTACTTTACTTCTTGGGAAATTGTTGAGTTAAGCTACCTGCTCGCCACCACCGTTAGGTTTTGTTTTCTGTTTTTGTGTTGTTGTTCCTTCTCCGGATATAAAGTAGTTAAGTATCTGGAATGCTCTTAGGCTTGGTATCAGAGAGGTTCAAGACCCGATTCACCTATATCAGAACGACAAAGTAAAAGAGCATGCTCATCTCAATATCGCTGCCAGCATTTTTGGACTCAAATATCCGACTACTAATGAATATTTACTGATTTAGCGATATAGTTTCCTAAGTGTTAGCTACAAGGCAGTGGGACTTATAAATAGGTCGCAGAAAGCGTTTTCAATGCCAGTAAGAAGTAGAACTGCTGTGTGAAGATGAGTTCAAGAGTGCTTTTTCTCCTGTGCATTGTGGCTCTAATGGGAGAGCTGTTGAGTCTACCCTCACCCATGGGTTAGTGCAAAGCTCTTATTAATTGTTTTGGTCTTCTTTTGATAACGGAACTTAAAAACACACAACTTTTTTTTTGTAAGTGTTGTTTACTGGTGTCATAAACCGATCGCAATGAGGCTCTGCAATGTTAAAAGCCTAGTGATAATAATTGTGATATATAGCAATAACTGAGTATATCAAATGAGTTAAATATTTTTATTATTTTTGCCTTGAAATATTTCTGTACACATGCCACATTCTTTTCTCTGCTAATACGAAATACCACCAGTAGTTCAAAAACACATTTGGAAGGTACACAGAGTAGTCTCATGTTAAGAGCTACCGATCGACAAAACGATACTAACATTTTTTTTTTTTTTGCCGTCCAAAAGATAATTAAGGTGATTTCTCAGGGGAAAAAAAAAGGTGTTGAACGATTTTCTTGAAACTTTCCCTGAATGTTTCCCACTAATCCCTGTTTTGAGAGCTAGAATAAAGAAAAAAAAGATATGTCACCGAGCTTGCATAAGACTGAGATATTATGGGGCCAATCTTACCCCATTGTTGTCTGTACTGATACCAAGAGAGTATGAAGGTAAGAGAGGTAATCCCTCATATTGGCCCTATTCCTATCGTAATCCCTCTTAAGTTATTTTTAGATCTCCTGCGAGATCCGGGATTCCCTAGAGGGTTAACTGATAGCCAATCATATGTCCCCATTTTCGCGAACGACGCGAATCGTTGCGTGGGAATTCGCTCAGCTGTCAACATTGGTAAAAATGGGAACATATGATTGGCTATCAGTTAACCCTCGTGGGAATACCAGATCTCGCAGGAGATCTAAAAATAACTTAAGAGGGATTACGATGGGAATAGGGCCAATATGAGAGATTATCTCTCTTACCTTCATACTCTCTTGCTGATACTAAACACGCACGTTATTTCATCGGTTTAGGGTACATTTTGCGGTAGCAAAACGAGAGGGTCTTTAAAGTAACACTTGAAAAAAACACCTGATAGGTAGAAAGTCTAGAGCATATGAAACACTGTCTTACATAGTTTATGGAAAAAAAATCACTCAATTTTGTTTTCAAGATCATAATTTACATCCCTGGGTAAGGGGCTTTGTGTACGTTTTTAGATATATCTTTTTTTCCTTCCGATAATTTTTTATTTTTGATTTTTCGTTTTAAAAGGGATAATTTGTACACCAAAATTATGGAATAAAAATATAGGTCTCCGTTCTCGTTTAAGAGCAAAACGCCATCATACCTTTCTATTTCGATTATCGTCGATCGAGACAACAAAATTCGCCACGCTCTCGGAATGCGTGTGCTTATTCGCAAAGAATTATGGGTCATTCACAACTTCTCTCACGTGTTTTGAGAACTGTTTCAGCGTGCATGATCGACTTACGCCATATTTAAAATGTTGCAAATGACAAACACCCTCATTAAGATGACATTTAATTTTCGCACCCCTGTATGTGCTTTCATTAAAACCTTTAAAATGTATTATCTTGTAGAAACTGATGATGCCGGTGACGACGGCGCTGACGACGGCCCTGACGACGGCCCTGAGGACGGTGGAGTGGACAGTGACGGACCAGACGATGGCGCAGACGGAGATACAGAAACCGATGGGGACAGAAGGCGATAGATGTGCGACATCATTGTTAAGAACTCATTCAGCAAACCACTTGAATAATTGACTTCCAGTGTATTTTCATTCAAGGATTGGTTGATATTTTGCTTCCTCAAAGATACATAACTTTAAAACAACCTGTAAACAGGGAAGGGTGAAAATGACGAAATAAATAACAAAATTAAATTTTAGCGGTTCTTGTGTTACGTCATGAAACTTTACCGCCCGCAGATATTCAACATTTGCCCACAAGAGGCCCATTATTCATGGTAACTTTTATTTTCAGCAAGTTGTAGATGCCTTCGGGTTTTTTTCCTTTCACCTGAGTTGTCTAAAGACGTTAGACCTTACAAAATCATGGTTGTTTTTAACCTAACAGCACGTCCCTCTCCCCAGCAACATAAGTCATTCGAAAAAGTAGCACGTATACTTGGGAGGGTAAATGCTCGGAGATATTAGCTACACCAAGCTACTCTAAAAAAATCCGAGGGTAATTAAAGATATATGATATGATATGATATGATACTGCTACTGAAGGTAATCTACTTGAATGTTTTAGCAACGGGAAAAGGTAATTCATATCATATATCTTCATTTACCCTCAGAGTAGCTTGGTGTAGCTAATTTCTCCGAGCATTTGCCCTCCCAACCATGATACATCACAGAAGACAGACCACAACACCGGGAACTACATGCCCTACTCTTTGCGACAAGTGCGCGGGTTCTTTTACGTCCCACAGGATTAATTAACAAGAAACAATCGTTGCACAGTTATCAATCAAGGAAAAAAAATGAAACAAAAATGGCAATAATCAATATAACAACGGATAAACATTTACATTAATATCTTATGCAAAGAAATGTTGGAAAAAACAAAAACAATGACAATACGTTTCTTAGCCTTTAGCTAAAGACGGCTTATTTTAACTATGAAGCGGTTTAAAGTTTTCCTCTAAAAATTATAATAAAAAGCAAATCCCTTTCACATGCCCCTTGGCAGGCATGGTAAACACCAAAAGTTGTTTAGGATACAAATTACACTGGCTACCTGTAACGTTTAGAATAGGTTATAAGATTATTATAAACACTCATACAGCAGTCCATGGTACAGCTCCTAAATTATTTATCATCTCTTGTAAACTTTAAACCTAATTCTTCCTACAGTCTCAGTTCAAATAACAAATCCAAATTTCGGGACTCTCCCTACTCTTGGCGATCGAGGCTTTGCAGCCGCCGCACCAAAACTGTGGAATAATCTTCCATTACATCTTAGATGCACTTCCGATGTCAAAAGTTTTTAAACGTAATTTGAAGACTCACCTTTTTAAAAAAAGGTTTTTTCTGATATAGTATTGTAATTCATAGACTAGATAATTATTCATTCGTGTAATTGTTGACTATATATTGTTATATTTTATATATTGGTAATTTATTATTATTATTATTATTATTATTACTATTATTATGATAGTTATTATCATTATCATTATCATTATCAATATCATAATTATTATCAATATAATAATAATAATAATAATAATAATAATAATGATAATAATAATAATAATTATTATTATTAATATTATTATTATTATCATCAATGTGCACTTTTCTTTTTAGAGCGACTGAATAACCTACCATCCTGAACTGCGAGGCTACCGCCTGAACTAACGTGACTCGGTTTCACTCCTTGTTCTCACAGAAAAAGTTTTAGTGTCGGTGTCTGGCAGAGCAAAGGGAAAACGAAACACGCCAAAAGAGGGCACCTTGAATATAATTAAAGAACTACTTGCATTATATTTTAAGGTTGCGAATGCTACAGAAAGTTCATTGAAAATGCGTGGAATTGCCTTTTGGCAGCCTATATGTGTAACCAGTCCTCCTCTAATATCATTCTAAAATCATAATAGACTAAATACCACACCTTTTTTCATTGAAAATTGAACTGATTTTAACTGTTACCAGGAGCCCATAAGTAGGAGCGTACAACTCCATAGGGTACGTGGCACGGCGTTTTCGGAGACCGATCTATTTTAAGCTTTATTTTCCTGAGAATTCCGACCAATGACAGGTATCGACGTAATCAAACATCACCGGAAGTCTCGGCTGCCATAAAGAAAATCCAAAATGGCGGACAGTGGTGAGAGTGAATTCACCGCAGATTCCTCTGATAGTTCTAGTTATGTTTCAGGAGAAGATTACGAAAGCTCTTGTAGCCCAGAAGAAAGTGTAATAGAGGAAGAGGCGGAAATTGAACAAGTGAGGGTGATTTCTCGTCCATCGAGTAGTAAAAGAAAGAGTTGTAAGCCCCGGCCGTCGGCTACCACTAAATCAGCCAAGAAAAAAAAGAATTATCCAAGTACAAATTCCAGTCTTTTAGATGATGAACTCGACGAGCTGACATCGTGGATATTTTCTACGGAACAGGCAGCCGAAATCGAATGTAAGATTCGTTCGCAACTACTGGATCACCCCCGTGTGAAGGAATTCTCGGAGAGGCTACGATTCGCAAAGCATTTGCTTAGCGAGTCTCAGAGGCCAAATTTTCAGCTCATGATTCTGGGATTTTGTCGAAAGTTTTCTACTTTGGTAGACGAGTGTGCTAAGCTACCGGACAAAAAGAACAGGAAGGCTGCATTTTCAGTAGCCTGGATGAAAATGCTTGCGAATTTTACCTGCGGAAAGCCTACCCAGGAACGCTCAATCGTTGAACGATTCTCGGTTGGCCAACAGTTCGCTGATGAATTGGTGCACGGGGTTCTCAGTGTTTTGCACGAAATGGTCTACACAAACGTGCTTTCCCAAATACAACAGAAAAAGGTTTCCTCTGTGACTTCAGAGACAACTTCATCAAAACTCAGTCCGGAGTCTGAGGAAACTCTCTACCGGTATTGTGGAGCTGCCCTTCACAGAATGACAAAGCTTCGTACAGAAACACTACAACAAAAGAAAGGCCGAGGTAAGGTATCTGCCGAGAGAAGGGCGACGGTGGAGCTTGAGCTTGAGTTGCTTAAAGAGCTCACAATGAAAGACAAGTCGTTAATTTCTTCCAGCTTACAAAACTTAGACGAAGGAAATCTTGTTTTCCCAAGAACGGAGCTTATTCCTTTTCTTACACACGTGGATGACAATGTTCGGGAGTTCACTTCTGACTCAAACTTGAAAAAGTACCCAACAAAATTTATTGATATGTGCCAGAGTTCGGTATTAAATAACGAGGAACTGGAGGAGGAATTTAGTCTGTTAGTCGCATCGATTGTCTCCACAGAGGCTGCTTCAAACTCTGAAGTTGTAGTTGGAATTTTTAAAGCCCTAGTTTCGAAGTTGGCGAACACACGTATCAACGAATTCATGAACGCTAAGACAGAGAGAGACCTCAAGAGCCATGGGAAAGTTGTTGATGCGGATGAAATGCTTCGGCCGAAACTCAAGACATACACCTTGTCCACCAAACGCAAGTAGCTGACTGTTGTCATTGTAGAAATTAAGATCAAGCAAAAATGCATGTGTTGTGGTTCCATTTTTAATTAGTATAGGTAATCGCATGGGGCCGAGTAAAATTAAGGATTAATATCACGCGTGGGAATGATTTCCGTACAGGTCCCTACTTCATTATGCATGCAGAATAAATTAATTATTCATTCGCGCTATTGTTTTCTAGAACAATGCATATACCCAAGGGAATCGAATATATACATGGCTAATTTGTACTTACGGGATGATCAAAAGTGGATCTCATGCTCTCTCTCTCTCTCGCTCCCTCCCTCTCTTTTTTCACCCTCTCTCTTTTCTTTGCCCTTTTTGCTCACAACGTCTCTCTTTCTTTTCGTCCCAGCTTTCCTCTTTCGATTCCTTTGTCCTGTCTGTCTTCTCCAGATCCCGCTCGGCTTTTTCTGTCCTTTTTTCGAAGTCTCTCGCAGTCTGCCTTGAACTCCGTACCACTGTAAACCTCTGGATTACTTGTCCCTCTTCTAGACCACTGAGCTAACGTGTCAAGTTGCTAATTCACACCTTGATAATGATATTTCTTTGGAATTCTGGACGACAATTTACATAACAATGATAAGTAATTATATACGCGTGCCGTGCCGACCACCAATAAATGCACTGATTTTGCTTCTTTTGAAACAACGTCACCCCTTAATAATGCTAACCGTAACCCTTTAGGCTTAAGGTTGAACCCAGTAAAATTCTTTTGGAGGTTAATCGAGCATATCTGTGAATGTCTGAATTGCTCGTTTTTTCATCCCCCATGCTGCACACTTAAAGAGCACTACACGGAAGAGTATACCTCCTTGTGATTGGGGCATCCTATATGGGAAATTTTTTATGCACGATTTATTGCAATATAAAATCTTTGAGTCGACGTTAACCCCTCTTTTTCAGCAAACTGTGAATTTTGAAACTTGATGGCCGCCTCTCAAGAATCAAATATAAACTTATGGAAACTATCCCGACTTTTAGCCGATCACGAGCGGAGCATAGAGTGGTGCAAAGAGCACAATCTACTCTCGTCGCCAATGAAATGCCCTAAACCTGAGTGCGGAAACGCACTCAAATGGCAAAGACGAACTGCATCGGGGGATGGATTTGTTTGGCGATGCTCTAGAAAAAACTGCAATGGACAAGCTTCAATCCGCCAGAAGTCATGGTTTTCTGGTAGTAAGCTTTCCCTTGAAAAAATATTAGCCCTAACTTACGCTTGGGCGCATAAATTCACCACAACACAAGCAGTGCACGAAACCGCGTTAGATGAAGAAACCACCTCGACAGAAACGGTGATAGATTGGTATAACTATTGCCGGGAGGTTTGTGCAGATAGAATAATGAAACAACATGCGAGGCCAATAGGCGGTCCTGGTACAACTGTTGAGATTGATGAGTCCAAGTTTGGCAAGATGAAGTATCACAAAGGTCGCTACATCGAAGGACAGTGGGTCTTTGGTGGCATTTGCCGGGAAACCAAGGCCTGCTTCCTTGTCCCGGTAGAGCGCAGGGATAAAGAGACACTCTTGCCAATTATCCGCGCTCACGCGTGATGAGCGACATGTGGAAAGCTTACGATTGCCTACAAGACGAGGGCTATCATCATCTCAGAGTTAACCACCGTCTAAACTTCGTTGACCCAGACACGCTTGCCCACACGCAGCGCATTGAAAATACATGGTGGGGAGTAAAACGAAGTATGCCTCGTGCAGGAACATCCGTGAATCTGTTTGAAAGCTACCTACAGGAGTGGTTGTGGCGTCAGCAAAACAAAAGTGATCCATTCGGAAACATCATTGAGCATATCGCTGATTTGTGCAATGTGCGATAAAGAGCCCTCTCTATGCACTGCTCGTGATTCGGCGAAAAGAGCCGTACATTATACAGGAAAGAAAACAAACCCACACTTTGCAGTGCTTTGGTGAATTGACAGAGAAACGAAGGACAATTTTACGAGCAAAAAGAAGGTAGGCATTCAATTGCTGCAAACTTTTATTTGGTCCGTTTGTTTTGTACATGAGAATCTGAACAGTATATGTACAAAGATTTCTTAAAATTCCACTTCTTTCGCTTATTTTAAAATTGACAAATGGCTAAAATTGCTAGAAAAGTGCAAAAATTAAGTTGAAAATGTTCGATTTTCCGTATTTCAGTCAAAAATTTTACCGATTTTATTTAAGTCCATATAGACTTAGAAAAAAAACCTCTAAGAAGACCAAACAAAGCGCTACACTCCCAAAGGGCGTCTATTGTTATCGCTATTGTTTTCTTGAAACAAAGGACCGTATGCATAATGAAGTAGGGACCTGTACGGAAATCTTGCCTCACGCGTGTTTTCTGAAGTTGCTGAAATTGCCCGAGTCGCGCAGCGACGAGGGCAATTTCAGCAACTTCAGAAAACGCAAGTGATATTAATCCTTAATTTTACTCGGCCCCATTCGATTACTTGTTAATAACAAAGAGGGCAAAATTTTCTTAACGCTGTTGAGGCACCTCGAAAAACAGACAGCTAAGCGGAAGCTCGGAAGCAAAACAACTGACAAACAGACAAGCAAGTCAACTTGTTCTTTGCGTCCAAAACGAGTATAGATGATTGTTATTTACATCCACTCGAGAGGAATATACGAGTTTCATTCGTGAACAACTGTAACAACGATTAAAGCAAATGTTAAGCTTCAATTTATTTTATTCACCTGTGCTGTAGAGGTTTTTACCACTTGCAAATACGCATCCGTAAACATAGCAAACAGTTTGTCCAAAGAAATCCACCAAATTTGAGGTACTCGTTCCTCCTGTCAATGGCAAATTGTTCTGTGACCTTTTTTGTTGAGGTGCAAGATGTCGTGGTAAACTGAAAGCCCTTGACGAAAGGAATCATTTTGTTTTTCAACCACACAATCCCGCTACGCCGGGCACCATGTAAGTCGATGCAAGTTTTAAGCTTTTCGTGAAAAAAATATTTTGCCCTTCTTCTTGTCACTCGAAAATTCAAATTCAGATCATCTTTTAAAGCTAGCTCTTAATCTTTATGCCTTTTCGGTGAATGCAGCGCGAATTAAAAGACAAACTTCGATGAAGACGAGGTTGTTTTGCTCAAACAGAAGAAACCAACTGAATGTGGAAGAAATTTGTGGAAGACGTACGTTCAGCCAATCAGGAGCGAGAATTTTTGGCGCTCGACCAATCGTGAGCGAGTAATTTTGCCCTCTTCTCAAACAAAATTAAGAAAAAATTCAGTAATTTTGCCCTCTTTGTTATTAGTTTGAAAAATAGGAAAATAAAAAAATTAAACTAAGTGTAAAACACAACACATAATATGACAAATTGCTTGAGAATTTTTCTGAAGCGATGCCAGCTATATGTTTAATTTATTGTTTCAGAGTAGCACATCTTTGAAAGATTATTTAATTTAATTTTTTATTTGGGTACAATCACGAGGAAATATCTCCAGACAGCCTCTTCATACAGGATTGAAACAGTCTTGACAGTATTTACAACTACTGTACAGGCCCCACTTGTTCGAACGAGGGATAGAATATAGCTATCCATTGGATAAGTCAATTGGCTTAATGCCCGCGCTTATCCGCTGGATAGCGATTTATCCAGTGGATAGCATTATCCACCTTTGAACAACAGAGGCCGGGTGTACATGACATCAATGACAAATGCTTGTTCCTGTTTACTTGAAATCAGTCTTGTCTGGAAGTATTCTCGATTAAAGGGGCAACGTCATACTATTTTGGGCTCACTTTAGAATTATGCTACAAGATGCCTTTAAAGAAAACCCCTAAATGATGATACAGTTTGTCTCTTTACTATATTTGTAAACTGAAATTATGTGTTGTCTTAAGTTAGTTGTTATCGATGGCAAGGTGGAAGTGGATTGCAACTTTAAACAATTATACCAATATATATATTTTTTCATCCCCCATCAGGAAAAAAAAAACAACCAAAAAGAGTATTATGGATGGCTTTTCCTGCCAAAATTCATTTGAAATCTTCCATTTAAAATGCCAAAGAATATTTTACATGTAAATAAAGGGAATACAAAATTATTTTGTCATTCTAACTCAAAAACAACAAAACTGCAGTGACATATCCCCTTTAAATTTGAAAGTACCTTCAAAAAGCTGTTGTTTATTTTTTTACAAGTGTATTATGCTAGCTAAGCAGTTTGTGAAATGAACTCTCACCTACGTGACCAATGATGGTTACTATAGTTATTAGTTTTGGAGACAAAGGGTAGATTCTTGGAAACAAATTAACCTTGAGCACTCCTGACAATAACCTATAAGGATGCACCACACTTGCTGAAAAGACAGGCACTGGTGCACACAATCTTGCTTGCAATCAATTATTGCTCACTCATCATATTCTTGATGATAATATTTTAATTGGTGATGTTGTTGACTACATTTGGCCAATGAAATAAGAGTTAACTTACTTGATCATGTACATGTATACTGGACCCAGTTAAGAGTCCCCAAGTCAAGAGTACAACTGTGATTTGTTAGGACATTTGAGTACTCGACAATGGCTGACCTGGGATTGTTAGCCATAATGATCATCCCACCCCCATGGCTGTTTACCGGTACATGTTGATGACTATCAATGATAGCACACAAGCCATTCCCCTTCACAAAAAAACCCACAGACTTTTCAGCTGCAATAATTATACCATAGTGGTGAGCAGCACTTGATGAATGAATAACCCTGCTAATGTGGTTAACTAAGTCACTGAAATCATTTGCATTTGTGAATCCCATCAACTGATCAGCAGATTCAATACTAAATAAATCCCCCACTGTATTGACAACGTCTTCTACATCTAAAAAAATGCTAGTATCAGAGTACAACTCATCATAAACTTCATTTCCATCACAAATGGCATTGAGAAATGAATCAAGCCAAATATTTGGAAGTTGATCCCAGAGTAAAGAAATCTCTAGTTTATTCTGAAAGCAATAGGCTCCAAATTTCACTGCAATGAGGGTACATGCATTGCTTCCCAACCTGTCCCCAAAAGTTGACTGTGAAATGTTTTCAGGGAAAATAAACACACAATGGTTAACAAACTTCTGACTCTGAACTACAAGGTTGTTTATGGATCCCACAACAGCAGCTGCATCTGATCCACCAACATTGATAGGTACATCCCTGTAACCCTTTTCTGAATACTCGTTTCTGTCCATTTTTTTTTTCATTTTCTTTGGCAGGACCATAGGAAAGGGCAGACAGATTCCCTCCACTTGCAAACTTTAAAACACTATAAATGGACTCGATCGCACTACCATTTATGCGAAGTGGACTGATAAAATATCCCTCATTGGATGAAACATTCTTAAAGAACCAGTCACAAAATGACAAAAACCCATGTGCAACAAGGTGCAGGAGATCCCATGTCTACAAAACAAGAATAGATCAACATTAGCAATGTAAATAGTATTACTGGGTAATTAACTAAAATGCATGGTACCTGTAATTCAACAACAATTATGGGTCACCTCTGGTTGCCCGAAAGTAGAACAATTAGTATTTAAGGGCTAAAAAGGCTAAAGGGGTTTTGGACTTTCCCCAGTGAAACGTCTGATGGAATGCATAGCCAGCTACTATGATAGAGTATTGGTGGTCTATCTGCATGTGTAGAGGTACTAGCAAAGAAACTAGTCTCATGTAAAAACACACCAAAAGTTGGCTGT
>NC_090888.1:40309792-40314792 GCF_036669925.1 Montipora capricornis | reverse complement strand
AACAAAAACATCCAATTGAATTTGATTTACTTAACAAATTATATTTAACACCTTTCATTGAACTTCGCGTGATACATCTACATTCATGTTCAAACCAAGAAAAACTCACCAATTCACCAGTTTAATAAACAATTTTTACATTTTTGTTCAGGGGTTTACTTGTGAAGAAAATAAGCTTAGTGCAAACCTTGACTTCATCCCACATCATTACTCCATGCCCTAATGGTCTGGGATGGCCTATCCTCTCTCTTTCTTTTTGGAACATAGTGTAGGTCTTGTGCTGATTAAGCAGATACTCTTCATCAATACCAGCCTTCTCAGAACCAGCGTTGATGACTTTCTTCAAGTTTTTGAGTGAGGCAACTGCAAAATCTTCAGATTATGTAATGCCTCATATGCTGAAGGGCTCCTGGTGTAAACAGCCAAGGCTATGCATACGTAAAAAATAAAAGAAAAAATGATTTTTGTAAATTAACTTAGAACTATTGAATGTCAACATACATCAACAAATAAATTATTATAACAGTAAAAAAAAAAAATAAAATTACTTTAAGAGTAATAAGTAATGACAATGGACAACAAGTAATAAATTCACGTCATTTAAAATTTAACAAAGGTAAATGGTTTTTAGAGAAGAAAAATTAAAATAAGTAACTACAATTTCAAATAACATTAAAGTTTTCCACTTCTTTTCTAATTTTAATTTAAATTGTGAGCAGCTTTGTCTTTGTTATGTTCAAATAGCATTCTCCAACTCATTAATAGTTCATGAAGGGAAATTGAAGGAAATCATTACCATGAACAATAATTTAGATCTTAAATCACCAAATTTTGGGAACGTCAGCTTTTTCAACACTGTGTTTCATCTGATATCCAGAGACACCTTGAATTCCATAAATACTAAAGGAAACTTCACGTTTTCAACTCACTTATTGTTGCTTGGAAATCGGATGAAACAATGTGTCTCATGTTTGATATGCTGCATCATGCAGATCAGCCAAAACTTAAAAAGTGAGAAAATCCAATGGTATCATGCTCAACAATGGTCAAGTTCACTTTTGGTTCTGACAGAAAAGTCATACTTCTTGTACAGGCAACAGAATGCAGACTGCACTCATCTCAACCTCTGTAAACACTCACCAACTCGAATGGTTACTGCTGACCAACGATTTCCATTTTTTCCAGTAACTGTAGGAGAGAATTATAGAACAATATGAGTTTACAATTACGAGCATTGATAGTTTTTTTTACTGAGTCATTTCTTATATTTCTTATTCTGTGATTGGTCAATTTTTTGGTCCGTAACTTCAAGGTAGACACCAGAATTTTAAAACAAGGCCTTTCTTTTTTATTCAATTCAACTATCACCACCAAAAAGGCCACAAAATGTAATAATTAATTGTACTTTGCTTGATCTGATAATTACCATAACATTACACAAAGTTTTTAACATCTACAAAATTTATTTGTCTTCCACATATTTATTGTCCTGGAGAAAGAAAGCCATATTTATGAACATCCTATTAGGTCTCTATAGACCTATCATACAGACCTTGAACTTGGCTAACAGACTAATCCCCATTCACACCAAAGCTTGAACAAAATTGTTTTAAAACTTGTGTAAACATCTATGGTTTAAAATACTGATTTCTTTGCAAAAAGTTGTTTGCTGGTTTTTGTCAACTACAAATTTAGGGCAAATGTAAAAACAAGTTAAAGTTCACTTGAATTCTTTGTCAACTTCGTGACTTTTTTGGAACCTTGTTTAATAAACGTGATTTGTTAATGTGCATAGGGCATATGTATATAAAGAGGCACAAGCAACATACTATGATCAAAACAGAGGCTAATTAACGAAGTGAAAGAAAACCTTAAAAAGTACATCTTGGAATTAAAAACATAAAGATTGCTTTAAAACTCACCATTTTTTCTTTGATCTTTAAAGAAACCGTCCCTATCTTTCTCCCAAATACTCTTGACGCAATTTCCTGCTTGGCAACCCTTCTTATCCATGAGCTGGTTCCCCTCGCTAAAAATCGTTTCAAGCTCTTGCTTCCCTTCGTTCGAATTTTCTATCTCCTGAACCAGCTTACAAAGCTCCGACGACTGCTCCTGTGGCAATTCAATGCTCGTTTGCTTTTACAGTTTCCTGACTTTTTTAGTCATTCGAGATCGTAGTTTCCTTGTTTTCCCGAGACGAATGGACTTACTTCTTGGCGTCAAATACTTAATTGCATAATTGCTGCTGGGATTTTGTCGCTTCTCCCGTTTAGATGAGCTCAAGGACTGTTTTTTGGCAAGGGCATTCTTCACGTATCTGTAGCACTCAAGACACTCACCGCACATCTTTTGCATCTGATCGTAATTGCTACCAGGGACATGCCAGATCTTGCAGCCAACCGAACGAACATAATTTCTACCATAAACGCTAACGTTTTTGGGAATATAACCCAGTTCTTTTTCTAGTTTTTCTCCGTCACTACCCACCAAACCAGGGCACAGCACATGCTTTTCGGATAGCCATTTGCGAGCAAGATCAATAAGTTGCCCGGACTTGATTGGCATACTCAACATTCCAACTTGGAGTCTTCTGTACTCTACGATGGGGCTATCTATTTGCCATTCACCGTTTGGATATACCAATAATCTTGTAGCCTGAAATGGGCCTGAAATTTCAGAAAACGGCAAATCTCTGGAGCGCTCAACGATTAGAGCAAAACACGGAGCTTCTTTCGATTCCGGAAACGGCATGAAGTCCATGCTCTTCACTAGTGATCTCACCTCACAATAATACCCGGCATCGGACAAGATAGTTGCCCACTGCTTTAAAGCAAGATTATCTTTGCACTTGGAAGCGGTATCTTCTTTTCTTTTCTCTTCTTCTTCTTTTCTCTGGGCCTGTTTAAGTTCGATGCTCCACTTCAAAACGCTCTTCACGGTGGAGGATGATGACTGAGTTGACTTTCCTCGTAGAGTCACCTCTTGCACTTGCAAATGTGGCTCCTTTTTTCGGAACTCATGACAGTCTTCACTTGAATTACACCGCTTCATCTTTACGACTGGTACTAGAATATTTCATAACCAAGATTCACATTTTACACACTTCTAAAGAGGATTCGGTCTTGTTTCAGACATCAGACACTAGGCTGAGGAAGTCGATCAAAATTCCGCAACTACGTGCGCGGAAAGTGTGCAAGTCTAATTACACAGAACTATGGGAAAGTGCTGTTTGAAGAAAAACGGAGTGGAATAGAGGAAAACGGCTAAACGGAGCAAAAATTGGGACTTTTATTCAGAGAAAAGTACTCTCGAAAGACCAGCATGGCGCCGCCATTTTTTTTTTACATCCCGATGTAGCACATTTCCTAGCACCGGAAGTAGACTTCCATTTTTACCGCGAAAAAGTGATCTAAAAATAAATCGGTCTCTGAAAACGCCGTGACATAGGCCCAACCCAGTATGGGAGTTGGACGCTCCTACTTATGGGCTCCTGCTGTTACACAATACACTAAAACATTGATAAGCACTTTTTTTTCTCATGTATATGCATGCAAATCGTGTCAAGATTAATGTTTAAACTCCTTCAAACCAGCGTGCTTGTGATTTAATTTACGAATTCAAATATGGAATAAAGAATATCCAAAACAGCCGTAAACTCTTTTAGCCGATTCCCATCCCGCATTGTACCAAACTATTTCCTCCAAAGTCCCATGATTTCTTGTTTCAACGGGCTACCAGGAACCCATGACCCGGAGCCTACAACTCCCTATGTAACGGCATTTTTGCAGACCCATCTATTTTTAGACTATCTCTTCCGGAAAAAAATAAAGGCAGTGACCGTATGACGTCAGTTTAATTTCTTGTAATTGGTCATCGGGCTCCTGTGGGAGTCTCATTCCCGGGAAATTCAATCTAAAAATAAATCGGTCTGTAAAAACGCCGTTACACGAACACAGTAGAGTTGTAGGCTCCGGGTCATGGGTTCCTAGGGCTACCTAATTTTCCTACAACGTCCATCCCCTAAACCTATGATTAATGACCAAGAGAAAATGAGGGGACAGAGAGGGAGGCTCCCGGTCCAGCCCTTGGGATATGTCATGTCCACGAAAGTTATTTTTAGACGAGCGGAAGTCTTTGTTCTAGCGAAAGTCGGTCTTCCGAGACGTCCGCATGCAGGCCAACCTCGGTCTGATGTTTGAAAGAAAAGCAAAGATTTCATGTAATGGCGGACGATGTGGACTTAACGTTTGTCGATGACTACATGCGGACGTCTCAGAAGACAGACTTCCGCTCGTCTAAAAATAAGTTTCCTGGACTTGACATATCCCGGCCAACGCCCCGAGCCTCCCTCTCTGTCCTCTCATTTTCTCTTGTTAATGACTGAATGGATCCTAAAAATATAGTATTATGTGTGTGTTGTATCATAGAAAATATCCTGCAAAGGTTGGTCAAGACAACGTGAACATAGGCGTTGTTGCTTGCAATATTTCGGCTGGCCAACACCAGCCTTCTTCAGGTTTATTGAATGGATAAATGCTAGTAACAAGATCTTTATATTTACCGGAAATGACATAAAAATGCTACGTGATGTGTTATAAAAACGGAAATGCATAAAAAAGAGGAGAGAGAATAATACATGATAACAAGATGAAAAAAACAAAAGAAAATTAAAAGGTAGCTAAACTAAATTACATTTCATCTCTTCTGTTAAGGCCTGCAGGCTCCAGTGATTTCCTCTGTGTATGAGGAATGCCTCACGAGCCTTTCTGATGGAGTCACGACTAGTGTGTAGTTGTTCGAGCGGTATAAGGATCATGTGATCCTCCGCGTGACCACTGGTCAGGAAGTGTCGTGAAACCGCAGTGGGGGTATAACTACAAAAGGGGCTTATAATAGGTCGCCTATGTTCATTAAAGCGGTCTTTAAGCCCCTTTTGTAGTTATACCCCCACTGCGGTTTCACGACACTTCCTGACCAGTGGTCACGCGGAGGATCACATG
>NC_090888.1:40297292-40302292 GCF_036669925.1 Montipora capricornis | reverse complement strand
TCGCATTTTAAATAAGAGAAATGTTCTATAAGTTCACTTACATATTTTTGGTGAGCTTCCTAACCAAAAGGCTTTTAGGCTTTTTTATTTTTTTAGCGTGACTTAGTTTTCCCATATTTTTAGCAGTGCACGGTCAGGCGAGCTTTGTGATACTACTCCATTATAGAGACTACCATGACATTCTTAAATACTACAGTCATGGGGAACCCAAAACATTTACAACCAATAATTCCAAAAGTATTGCTCTTTAATTATAAAGTTGGGAACCTTAAAACATGAAACTAAAATTGCTTGTATTCTATTTTTATACAGCCTTCAGTGCAATTATCCACGGTAAATTGATCGAGTGCGTATGATTTGTGTTAAGTAATTGTATAAGAGTGGAGTGGATTTACGTCTTTCAAAGATTTAGCATTAATATAAATAAATTGTTATCGAAATGACATCACCAAATAATACATTCTGGGGCGTTTTCACATGACGTCAGGGCGGCCATGTTGGTGTTCCAGATAACAGGATTTTTTTTTCTTTTTCGTCACACTACAATTACATATAATATATAGATTTAGCCAATCCTAAAGGCGGAGCTCCCTGGTTATTTATTCTTACTGCCTGTAGGGTTTGTGAAAAAGGTCTCGAATTGTCCGGGTTTTGTTTTTTCCGGTGGCTGCTTTAATAATGAAATCATTTTCTTTTCTTTCTTCTATGGAAAAATTCATTGCCTAACTAGTGAATTCCACTGTAAATATTACCCTAAAAGCCGATATGACATGAATCACGAAGCGATGACTACGATATCGGTTTTTCGAGTGAAATTTACTTTGGAATTCCATAGTTTGGCAATAACTTTTTCTTGAACCGCGTGAGTTTTAAAGAAAACAGTCACACCCTCAGTGAGTCAACTGTCAATAGCCAGCGAATAGAAATCACGTTAAATTAGAAGCCATAAAAAAAAAAATAATAAATAAATAAATAGTTCAAAGTCAAAGAAAACTTTTACTGATGTACTTTATTCCACTTTATCTCTGGAAACGAGCTCATTCATATTTTTGATGCATTTAATTGAAACACGCCAGGTTGGTTTGGAACAAGAATCGGCACACTCCGGCAATGCAACCGAGAAAGGGCGAACTTCAAACAAGACCCACTCCAACACTTAAATACTGTTTAGATGCTTTAAACAAACTTCTGAAAACACAAGCTAGTGAGATTTCCCCCGAATTTTACGAGAACTCATTGTGATTACGTGTTTATAACATAAGGGCATTTTTTTCGGATTAAAAAGCACTTGTTCACTCGTCTTTTTGAGCAAAACAAACAAACAAATCAACTTTTTCTTTATATCCAAAAGAGAACAGGTAATTGTTATTTAATTCCAGTTGACAATAAAATTCGATTTTCATTCCTGAGCAAAGGAAGAACCAATTAAACCACCTTTAAAAGTACGTATCAACTTTAAATAACGCATCTGTAAAAATAACAAGCGGTTTAGTGCCCAAGGAAAATATTTGTGGAGTAACTTCTTCCGCTAAGTATGAGCAAGAGAAAATGAGGGGACAGAGAGGGAGGCTCCCGGTCCAGCCCTTGGGATATGTCATGTCCACGAAAGTTATTTTTAGGCGAGCGGAAGGCTTTGTTCTTGCGAAGGTCTGTCTTCCGAGACGTCCGCATGCAGGTAAACCTCGGTCTGATGTTTGAAAGAAAAGCAAAGATTTCATGTAATGGCGGACGACGTGGGCTTAACGTCTGCATGCGGACGTCTTAGAAGACAGACTTCCGCTAGAACAAAGACTTCCGCCCGTCTAAAAATAACTTTCGTGAACATGACATATCCCGGCCAACGCCCTGAGCCTCCCTCTCTGTCCCCTCATTTTCTCTTGGTATGAGCTATTACTGGTATTCTGTTTTGTCGTTGTCGTTCTCTTTCGCTCACTTTTCGTTTCGGTTCTAGACATAATTCCTCTAGGCATCATGTAACCTTATCAGAGCTTCTAAAGATATGCCTAAAATTGCAATACAGAGAAAAAAGCAGCTCTAAGCGAATTAAAAATAAACACTCAGCCTTAAGTTTATATCCCTCCGATGCTTGACTTGAATAACTGCGTAGTCACCAGTGCATGTGGACCACAGATATCATGATATGTCAAAATGGATTGAAACCAGTGAAAAATGCAGAAAAAAAACATCTTCCAAACTGTTTTCCACCTGAACACGAAAAGCGTTGATTGTGTAAGAACTATAGATGATGTAGTATGGCCGTGTAGCCGCGTCGAGCCACAGAAACCGCGCGAAAGTTGGAACCTCGTTTAACCTGGGTTGAAACTGCAATCCAATCGAAAACCAGTACCTGGTCAGCGGTCAACTTAAAAAAAAGCTGTCCTCGGTGCGCTCTAAGCTTGAGCCCGCGATATGGTCACGTGATACTTGTCAGTCAATACCTTTTTTGACAGGTGTCAATTGATCAAAACAAAGACAAGGAAGGGTTACGTTTTTGCAAACGTTGACCGTGTAGGACTTCTATTTGAACAGACTTAACTAATTAGAGTGTAATGTGAAGTGCTAGTTTTGATCCCCATATGAACCATGTGAGCGCTTGCCCTACTGATGGAAATGGGCCAAAACAGGGACAGAGAAAAACTCTGTGAAAAACTCCCACCCTGGTCAGAGTTTTTCTCTGTCCTTTTGTGGGCTCATTTCCGTCAGTAGGGCTAACGCTCACATGGTTCATATCGGGTAGAAAACTAGCACTTCACATTACACTCTAATCAGTTAAGTCGAATCAAAGCATGGATGTCGAATATCAAAGATGCATGCTGCCAACTACCGGTAGCATGATACTATTCATACTGGCATACATGGAGGGGCGGACGGATGTAATGACGTACGCATGTACGTACGGACGGATGGTCGATGATATCATGGCTATAACACCAAGATTTCTCGCATCGATGGGTTGCCATATTTTCTAAACAATGGTGCTCTAGAGGTAGTGGAGGTCGAGTTAACGATCCCAGTAGTCAAAGAATTGGAAAAATTTGGAACATTGATAACAAATGGAAAATTGTTTGCTGTTCGTCCGGCAGAAAGGTGGACGAAATGCAAAGGAATTTCTTGTGAATGGCGTGTACTAAACTACTCCTCATGTAATATTAAACTCTATTTTTATGCAAATATTTCTTTTGTTTCAGTAATCATGTGAGTAAAAACGCTCCATTTTAGCCAGCGCAGCTAGTCATAATATTATTAACATATAATTCAATAAAATACAATATTGTATTATCGATGAGCTTAGCAAGTACCCTGCTTAGAATTCCTTGACCTCCTTCTATAGTTTGCTTTTTCCTTTGCGTCATTACTTGTCTTCTGACAGGTTACTTCCTTTTTTGACCCAGCACTGTCAATGCTTTCTTGTTATTTTAAGATTGTTTTTCATACCAATATAGTACCAAGATCTCTTTATTTCGTAGACAGGAAAACTTTGAAAATGTAACGGTTACTTCTGAGAATGTATGTAGAGTCAAGTTACTGTAAAATAGAACTCTTTCAAAATGCCGACGAAAAATATATTTTGTTTCAATGTTAATAAGCTGTTCTAGCCTCGCTACAAGAACCAAATTTCAAAAAATGAGGCCAGTTGGTCTAATTAACATACATGCAAAAGAATGTAAATGTCGTCGCCATTTATGAAAGTGGTCTATTCAACTTTTTTTTTTTAATGTTTATCTCCGCTATTTGTATTTCATTCTTACTTAGTAAAAAAAATATATGTATATATAAATTTATATAGCGCTTAAACTATAGAATATTCTAAAGCGCTTTACAATGAAAAAAGACAAATAAATAATAAATACTATTTACAAAGTATATAAATGTAATGCTTACGAACTAAAGTAAACTGATTCATAAGATGTGGATATAAAAACATCAAAAAACATGTACATATAGATACAAAATTATAAATATATAAAATAAATCTAAATGCATAAAAGAAAAGAAAATATATATATGTAAACTGATCAAAAAAGTTCAAGACAATTGTGCAATTAGGAGTCAATAGTAAGCCTTTTTAAAAAGATAGGTCAAGTGGTAAATCGTTCCATATTCTTGGTCCGGCTATAGCAAAAGCACGGTCTCCTGATTTTGATTTAGATCTTGGTATGAACAGTAGTTCTTTATCATCAGATCTAAGTTTATATCTCCGTGTTGGCTGAATCTGAAGTAAATTAGTCAGGTACACAGGAGACAAGCCATTTACTGCTTTAAACACTAATAGAGCAATTTTGAACTCAATTCTCTGCTTCACTGGAAGCCAGTGTAGTTTCATAAGCGATGGTGTAATGTGGTCGTACTTGGGAATAAAGCATATGACTCGTGCAGTTGCATTAAGCACCTTCTGAAGACGTTCTTGTTGATATGCAGGTAGGCCAAACAGTAGCGAGTTACAATAGTCCAGGTGCGATGTTACAAAGGCGTGGACTAGTATTTTAGTAGTGTCTGTTGAAAGAAATTTTCTGATCTGTCTAATGTTGTAAAGTCCTCTGAAGGCTTTACTACAGGTCTTGTTGATGTGATCATTCATAGACATTTTATCATCAAACCAGGCACCAAGATTCCTGATGCTGGTCAAGGGTGCTATGTCAGCTGTCCCCACTTTCACAGAAGGTATTTCCACTTTAGCTAGCTGTTGGCGAGTACCAATAATGATAAACTCAGTTTTGGTGTCATTGAATTTTAGTTTGTGAGAGATAAGCCACGCACGAACTTCAGCAATGGCAGCACATAACGCAGATAGTGCACGATCCATCTCTTCAGAGGATGACGGCCGAAAAGATAGATATAGCTGCGTATCATCCGCGTAGCCTTGCATATCGGGTAAATGTTTTTCCATAAGTTTAAAGAGTCGAGAAGTATACAGCAGGAACAAGATTGGACCGATACAACTTCCTTGCGGGACTCCATATTTCATTTGATAGTCTTTAGAACGAGATTGACCAACAACT
>NC_090888.1:40289792-40292292 GCF_036669925.1 Montipora capricornis | reverse complement strand
ATAACTATAATCACGTTTAATAAATCTCACTGCACGATTTTGGATCGCTCCTAGCTTCTCCACCTGATTCTGTCTGTAAGGGTCCCATACTGTCGACGCATACTCTAAATGTGGCCTGACAAGTGATACATATGCTAGACTATATGCTCTACGTTTGGTTTCTTCAGAGCAGGCAAACAAATTCCTTTTAACAAACGCAAGTGAAACATTATCTGCCACCTATCAGCCCATAGGCCTATTGTAGCTTATCTAGGTCACGTTGTAAAGCCAAGGTGTCATCATGATGAGCAGTGATTTTATGATACAAAACAGCATCATCAGCAAACAATCTTAAAGTACATTCTAGATCATCTTGCATATCATTAATGAATAGCAAAAACATTAATGGGCCTAGTACTGTGCCTCGAGGCACACCTGAAGTCACATCTACAGATTTTGAACACACACCATCGATAATGACACTCTGAGATCTACTAGTGAGCCAAGATTTTATCCACATAAGGGTACTTCCCTGAATGCCATAAAACTGCAATTTGCAAATACCATTGTGATATCTCTTCAGGTGTTCTATAGTAAAAAGATTCGTGCAGCTTCCATCGCTTTCCATCGGCGTCGGGTGCGAATTTACGAATGTACCGTTGGAACCAATGCAAAGATGTGCTGATTGGTAGCATCCGTGGTTTCGGGTCAACTCTCGGCTTGGCGTCGGAAGTTTGATTGTTGGAAGCCAAAGCGCAGTTTAGCCGTTAGCGTCCGCAGAATTATGAAAATCGCAGTAATTTAACTTGTCGATGACGTTTAATAGCTAACGACAATACATCGGACACTAGTTATCTCGGAAGTTCTGTCTTCAAGGCAAGTTTTGTGAGCCGGATGCAATCGAAATTTTAATCCGTCCAATTTTCAGATCAGGGATCAAGCCCTAAAGAAGGCTTAATTTTGTAGTAATTATAAATACCAGTGGGATATGCGTTAACATGCTGTTTGCTGTCACGTGGTTACCATGAGCGAGTGCAGCTTTCCGAGAGTTCACGAAGGGAAAATGCTGCAAAACAGTATTTTTCTGATTCTCGCGCGCTTCGCGCGAGCCTCACACGCCCGTTGGGCGTGTCCAATCTCATTCTTCGTTTTCACCCTCGCTCCAGACCTTCCGCTTCAAAAGACGCATTCGTCCAACGCGAAAATACAGCTGTTTTGCAGTGTGAGTTAGCTGGCATTTTTTTCGATTACTCATTGAAACACAATTAAACTTGAATACGGGATCAAATGCGTAGTCGTCTGTGTTCCCGCGGCTCCATGTTAGCCATGTTGTGCATAAGAACAACCTGTTGGCTTAGTTAATCGCTAATTGCCTCTAAAATACACTTTTTATGTATGTATGTTCCTCTAATGTGACAGCCAGTGAACAGTGTAATTTCCGTGGGATGCCGAAGGCAGCAACGGTAACAATTCGAATTCGGGCCCGTTCCTTTTTTATTTTTCTTCATCGTAGTCACAAATGTGCATACCCCGCAGATATTGAATTCAGTTCCGAACGAGGGAACCAAATTTTAAGTTTTTCAGTATTTCAAAACTCCTTTCCGGCAATTGGAACACCCACTCTTTCCTCAGCTTTTAGGCATGCTGAACGCGCTAAGCCAATTGACCACGGAGTTCTTACGATGTGAGCAAAGATTAAGTATGGAATCCTTTCCGCCCGCGATGATTGACACAATATTGAACCTCACATCTTGAAAAGTATCTGATAAAGTGGACAGATGATTTTTCTTTGAGAGCGGCAAGCTTTAAAGGTGACTGATAATTTTCTACGTACGTTATTTCTAGATCTTGCTTCCTTCTTGTGTGTTCCACTATGAACACTATCGCATAGAACGAATACTCCAATGGACCTGTTTCATGCAAACCAGTTTGTTCAGTTTGTGAATCGAACCAGTGCGTTCAGACCGTTCAATTGGCCATTGTGCGAACCGAACCAGTGTGTTCAATCGGCCTTTTTGTACAAAGACAAGGAAAGGTTACGTTTATACAAACGTTGGCCGCGTAGCACTTATATTTTAAACAGAGTTAACTGAATAGAGCGTAATGTGAAGTGCTAGATTTCTATCCCATATGAACCATGTGAGCGCCAGCCCTACTGATGGAAATGGGCCCACACAAGCACAGAGAAAAACTCTGACCAGGGTGGGAATTGAACCCACGACCTTCGGGTTAGATCTCCGCCGCTCTACCGACTGAGCTACAAGGTCAGATAGGAGCAGGCCGTGGGAACTGAAGATGTTACAGTCACGGCAATGGACATGTACAAGTACAAGGAAAGATTACTTTTATACAAACGTTGGCCGCGTAGCACTTGTATTTTAAACAGAGTTAACTGAATAGAGTGTAAAATATAAGTGCTACGCGGCCAACGTTTGTATAAACGTAACCTTTCCTTGTACTTGTTCATGTCCATTGCCGTGACTTTAACATCTTCAGCGCCCACGGCCTACTCCTATCTGAC
>NC_090888.1:40254792-40287292 GCF_036669925.1 Montipora capricornis | reverse complement strand
CCACTAAAATATTAAATCTACGTTGTATCGGCTCTTGCTTAAAATATTTAGTTTCCCAACTTGTAATTACGCCGATCAGATCAAGCTACTGATCCAACCTACACCGACAAGAAGATTGTCCACGGTTGCTTGCTTCAAAACTCTTTTATTTAAACTACGTATTACAACTCCGTTGGGATTGTCAGTTCATTTTCTGAATTTGAAAACGCAACTATACTTATAAAAACGAACTAGACAGAAAGAAGGGCAAATTTTGAAGATGCGTCTTAAAATATATGCATAAATGATAATTAAGTAGGGTCAACTTTGTCTCAGTTACACAATTCTCATATAGACGCTCGGTAAAGTTGTCTCGGGAAGGAGGGCTGTCTCGGGTTACCGAGACCATATAAACAGGCCCTTAATATTTACTTAAGTTAGATATAGCCATTCTCCCCTCGGCTTGATTGCGTGACTGACTAAAGAGGGCGGTTCGACTGACTCAGTCTAAATCGCATATCAACTTAATGCTTTTGTTGAAAAAAAAAAACAAATTCGATCTAGTGAAAAAGCCTCTTTAGACATCGCCCTTTCTCCATGATATGATTCTGGCTTCCTGTAATTGTCGGTAAATTAATTTTATGGATTATTTCTACCGTCACAAATTGATCCGCCGTTTTGAGCTATTTTCATGAAATGAGTCCGGTAGAGTGACCATTAAGATACCCGAGACGACTGGCTTTACATTATTTTCTGTTCCGCTCGAAAAATTACTTGCCCTCGTTGACGGAAAAGCTCTAAGTAGAAAACTTCAGAACAGCGAAGGCATCACGAAGGGGTTTTATTGACACCCTGTCACACTGTCTCCAGAGGCTCGAACCTTCTATTGTCTTCAATTGTTCTCCTATAATTATTTGAAGTGGCTTGATAAAAATATCGCTTTAATATTAAAGCTTGTACTTGCCTGTTTATTGTTTTCATGGATATCTTTTTTAGTTTCTAGGTATCCCGACAACTCAAGTAAACGTTTGAAAGCATCATTTGAAGTCTGTGGCTCTGTGAACAAGGTTTGCAGCAGTTATTATTATCTCTTTTTCAACTAAATGATGACAATGTAAGGTCATGTGAGACAATATCATCGACTACAATGAATTTTGCCCTTTCAAAACTCCGATAATTAAAATCTCATGGGCTAGTTTATAAAGGTAGATTACGATAGTTCCCTTCTATCTCCTTGCTTACGTTTCATTCGCCAACATTTTTGCGAAGTATTACCCCCATTTTTCATAAATTTGCTTTAACACATCTCTCTGTAAGATACGTGATAAAACTCTTCACCCCTATTCCGTGTTTGCATTAATTAACTTTTCAAAGATTGCGACTGAAACAGTCACGACAATCAATGGCATCTTCTTTTCTCTAAGTTAATCGCGCCACGCCTTTAGTGGAATTTCAAACCTTTTAGGAAAAAAACCCACTAAAATAACACAACGGATAAAATAGCGTGTTATGTTCTGTGGTGTTGTCCTTCGGGGTGTTACAAAGTGCTGATTTAATTGTTCCCTTTTGACAGACAGTGGTTGATATCATTTGACCTCTTATGGCAACTGCCATTCTTGGTCCTCAATTGTAGACACTCATATTCGCATTACATGGCTCAAGTAGCACAAGATATCACAGCTAAATTTTGCCGTCGTCTTCTTGGGCATCGTAAGGTGAGGAAATGATATAACTTAAGCATAAAAACTGTAACTATCTACTAGAAATGTTGACCGTTCTAGGTTGCGGTTACGTAGTTTCATAAAACTCCCGAAAAACCTTTCTCTCGGCTTGGGACTACACCAGGCATTTCACTCTCACTGATGTAATGCTGATTAAGGGGGCACGATTGCATTGCTAATCTTTAACACAAAGGGCCAAGACGGATTGAGAAAACGAGTAGCCCGTTTCACCTCTCAGTTGTCCCAGTTTACATACAAGTACTTCTTCTTGTCACAAATGCCGTTTATCGGTTTTAGAAACTATGGGTAAAGGAAATATGTGTGGCGCTGAATGGAATTCTTTGGATAAGATGGAATGCACCTAAGCTTTCATTTGTTTCAAACATAATCTTTCAAGAGGTCGACAGTCTAGGGTCAGATTAGGGATGAATCTACCCAGATTAGATTTAAGTTTATGTTATTGTATCACGGGTTCTATGCGAAAACAGTTTGAGCCGAAGGTTTTCAAATGTGTTCGCAATTGCATGTGATTATACGTTCAATCGTTCTTCAATCAAGAGAGGACAAGGTTTTTTTAGCGAATCCAGATAACTGTGACGTTTGTGGTGACAACGGGTGTTTTCGTCAGTGTCGTGGCGACACATCGCGCCTGAACAGCTTTTAACAGAGTATTCGAGATTATCGGTCAAATTTGTGTAAATACATAATATTGAGGTCACTTGGCAAGGTCAAGCGCGTTTGGGACATTTATGACCGCATTTCGGAACAAATAAGTACTTTCTTGGGTTTTTTGGGTTGGGTAACAATTTTTTTCACAACTGAGGCGCATTTGCAGCAGCCAATTTGTTTTTACGTGTTAGAAAGACGGATGATGGTGCTGACAGTTGAGGAAGAACAAAAGACTAAGTGGGAGGTCATACGCACGGATTTCTGTACTCCACTTATCAACACACGTATCACTTGCTTCTCTAAATACTCTATAAATACGACATTTGCCTCTGGGCGTCTTAACGTTGCTGTATAAAGTCTTTGAACTAAACTAGAGAAGACTCTGATCGTGATCAATGATGTGAGAATTCTCAGGAAAAACAATGATTCAATCATGGATACACATTTCCGTTTACCCTTAGCAGCTTTAAACTTATATTGTTTACCAGAAGTATGAAAGCAGGTCGGCTCCAGTTTGTCAACTGGTATTCTTGTGAGGTCACGCAAAATTCTGCTACGGACTTCATACAAATGCTGAAAACCTTCATAACGCTTTATTCCGTATTAGACTTCATTTAAAATTGATTCTGTTTATAAAAGCGGCTAAGACCTCCTTACAAAAAGTTGTGCAAGACAAAAGCGAATTATCCAGATCTACACGTCTTGCTGTGGTCTCTACTTATCGGTGGCTCCGGCATCACCGGATTATCACATGAACATACGACACCCGTATTTTCTTTTATGGTTTTTTGAGCAGTTTTTAAGATACAGACAAGTCAAAACAGTAACCATGACACAAAATAGAAAGTGCGCCTGTTTGGCTGAGCCTTACACTTCTCTGCGCTATCTCCAGGTGCCACATTTGCTTGAGTGGTCACCGTCATCACGTGTGATCATCGCGCGGGATGAACGCGCGTTCATTTTAAAGTCTGTTAACAATCATCCGTTTATCTCCGTAATATTGGTATTGTTTTTCAATGTTAAACTTAATTGACATAGGAATATAGGGCTCAGTATTCCTTGTGATATTGATCGCAAAAAGGAACTATTTATATTTAAAAGGCTGGTAGTTTTGGTAACCAGCAGAGAAAAATCGTTGTTGAATAAATTGTTTCCCTTAGATTTGCGTTTCCTGCCGACGAAAGCCATTACAATATCTTTTCCGCTTTTGTAAAATAATAGCATTTGTGTCAGATTGAGGTCAAAATTTAACACCTCACTCGTTGTTGAAATGAATGGAACTCCCTCAACTTCGTGACGCAATGACGACACCAAGGTACGAAGCCAAAAGAAAGTTGCACGCACGAAATATTTGACGTCAAATCGCCCTGAAGGAAGCTGTCACTATGCCAGATTGTGCGACGTTTACACAATCATTTTTTTTTTTTTTTGCTGCAACTGGAAGCAAATCAAATCTTCACCATGTTTGCAGAATAACCTCCAAGGCAACGGCAAAACGGGACTTGCTTAACAGTATTTTAGCACTTACTTCACCCGTCTAGTCTTTCCTTCCTTTGAACCAATAATTAAATCTCTACTAACAAGGGTTCTCTTTGTGCAAACTTTTCATGCACTTGAACTATCCCAGCACTTTCAAAACCTCCACCCTTTTCCACTCAAAGTCCATTAATCTCAGGTCGACCTAACGTTAACGACCTAAAAATGTTAAGAAAGACTCTCTAGATTCTTTGAGGAACGCGATAATCCAATAAAAAACGACGTGGCTTATAAAAATAAGGAAACACAAAGGCAGCTGGTACTGACCAAATGCGAAGTGAGATGCTACTATGACAGTCATCGTAAAATACAAAACTCAAAGGCCAACATTCACACAAAAGTCATTGCGTACCGTAACTGAATTTTGTGTGACACGTAATTATTCAAATGGCTGACATTATTGTTTCCCGTGTGGATCACCTGAGTGCATTCAGCCAATCAGACCACGCAGTTTGACAAACGGTTATTTGAAAACAAAAAAAAAAAACACATTTGTGGGAATTGATCTTTTTTCATGTAAGAAGCTTTTTGCTCCTTTAGAATATCGAGTATATATTTACTGATAGTCATATTGGTTTCGCCGGTTCTTTCTCATACATTAATACATTGCCATTTGCAACTGCAAACGCAAAATAAAAGAGTTATTGCATCTTGAGGCATTCCTGGCTACTTACCTTTCCTCGTTTTCAGGCTCGTTATCACCAGGTACGTAAAGGAATCCAGGTGGCCCCCGGATTTCAAGATCCCAACCCATGGATATCCCGAGTCTTAAGGGTGCTTACCAATTAGCCAAAAAATCCGGAAATTTCGGTTTGAGGTCAAATGGAAAGGCAATTTTCCGGAAAAACCTTTCGGAAATTGTGGACAACCTCCAGGGGTAGTCGCCTTTTCCCGTTCGGAATGGAATTCGGGAAATGCCCTTACCATTTGCGAGAACCGTTCCGTTTCCGGGTCAGTTTCTCGCAAGATCGAGTAAATATGCAGGATGGAATGCCGAGTAGTAATTCTAATCCCGTTGGTCATTAATTAAATTCGGAAAATCGCTTACCTTTATGGAACGATCATCATTCCACGTGGATTTTTTGGCTAAATGGTTAACACCCGTGGATTCATGGGTTCCACCGAACTGGATCCTGGATTCCATTGAAATCTGTGGATTCTGGATTCCAGACATTGTATGATTCCGGATTCCTCGCTCTGGATTCCGAATTCCAAAGTCTCGCATTTGCTGGATTGCGGATTCCTTCACATTAGGCGATCGTTTTCCTTTTTTCATTTTTCTTCGGTTTTCTTTTTACGCTTTGTATTCTACTCCGTCATCTGCGATTCATGTGGCCATTACCGTGTTAAAATAAATAAAGATTAAAGATTAAAGATTAAAGATTATTTCAGAAATTCCTCGTATGTAGGTGGTGGTGGTAAACAGTGAAAGAAATCGGTATGAAAATCGAATTTATCTGACTTTTATGCTGAAAATTTGAGCCCCGAAGAAGTAGGTGTTCAGTATTCGAAGCACAGGCAAATTGTTTGAGAAAGATTTCAATAGGCAAAGGTACAAGGTCATTCCGCAATGAGTTTGCTCTGATTTTGTATGGAAACAGTTTCATAACAGTTTCATCTTAATTTCACTTTTTTTTAAACGGAAGTGGCAACCAGGTCTCAGTTGATCGAAGGGTGGATATTGCTATCCACGGGATAAATCATTCACTATTCATTTGGTTTTGCTAGTGTTCATCCGCTAGATAGCGGATAGCGTTATCCACCTTTTGAACAACCGAGGCCAGTTGTGTAAAGAAGAATCATCATTTGAGATTTCACACTGACTAGTTGAGGCCAAAGCCCCACAATGACGTATTATTATTACTATTATTGCCGTAAATATTATTATTATTATTATAATTATAAATATGACATTCTTCTCTCAACGACTATGGATCATGCGTGACACTAACTGTGACGTCGCGTGACCTACATGCACCCCACGTGCTCGTTATCTCACGACTGACAGCAATAAACTTGTGTTGAATAATGTCTGACAGCTGGGACGAAAGATTGCGGTCATCAAACAACATACCTTTCGACTCAAAATATCATCTTCACCTTTTGACGTTATGTTTACTTATCTCAGTGAAACTACTGTTCACTATCCTAATTGTTTTGTACTTTGCTTTCCGTCAGGTAACCACCTTTTCTCTGTGGTCGTAACAGGCAGTCTTGCTTTTTCCCCCGTATGCTAATACATGTGATGAAATGTTTTAAATAAGGAATGGCTTGATGTTGAACAATGGAATCTCTGGGTCTTACTTATCTGTAATCCCTCAGTCCGATTTCCGGATTGTTGCGGAAGTCATTTCAGGGCTCTCTCATATTCCAGCTGAATCCTAAATTCTCTGCAAAACTTTCCACATTTAACCAATATCGAATACCCGATCCAATCAAGCAACTTTTACGTTTCCTTAAGATATTCATTTTTCAGCGAAACGAAATCTCTCCTCCACATAGTCACACATACGTATCAATGTTTGTCAGTACGTACATGTAGCAAATCTTTGACATGTATCACTATCAGTGAAACTGAAACGCTTAAAAAACCGTCTCGACTACTGTCTTTTGGTAAGAGTGCCCTGCTGGCGGATTATTCGAAGACTGTGCCCTCAACGCGTTATTTCCCATCTATACAACCCTGAATAAGGCTCAACCATTAGTTCTGTCTCGCTGTCAGTATACCTGCTTGCATGTTTTAAACCTTGGATAAAATCCATTGAAATCGGAGGTAAGTTTTTTCTCGCGGCGTCTCAGCTGCTTTTGTGTTTAGTGGCAGGGGGCTCCGAATTTGCCTGCAAGATAAGTACAACCATTTGAAGTGAAAGCTATTGAGCAGCGATTTCCTGAAGTACTCTTCTATGTTATAGTATGGTTCAAAGACTGTTTACTGTGTATTCCGTAACCAATCCTTAGGGAAATATTGCGCGGGGTCTTTGCAGTTCACAGGAAGCAAATCAACTTGGCTTAATTGCCATTACAGTTTCGAGTATCTTCTTTCCATTCCATTTGAATTTCATTTATTTTTACCTGTGTGTTTTGTATTTTCTGCCATCTTCCGCTAGCGGAGGATGAGATATTAATATTATTTACGTTGGATAGTTTGTGAAAATTTTGTGTCCCCCAGGTAACCACTGAGAGATTAAGAGAAGTTCTTCTCCTAATCAAGTCATATTTCTGATATTTATGAAAGCAATGGAAAAACGGGGTATACATTGAAGGGTAAAAACCTTTTTGCAAATAGGAGTTCGTCGAAGCTGCCATCGCAGATCGAAAAAGGAAGACCTTTTACACCACAGACCGACAAGTAGCGAGCTATTTAACAACGTTTTGAAAAGTCAAGCTTCTTTTCTCAAGAAGGTACTAATAAATTCTTTCATAGCGGCGAAATTTCATCATTCTTGGGTCTAAAACATGGCAAACCCTTTCCAGCCTTCAACACCTAAAGGAATATGTATCGCATGGGAAACTCGTCTTAAACACAATCCTTTTATTTGCGTCGAAAAACGCCTGTGTACACAATCGTGACACATTCAGAGAATATTTGTTTCAAAACAATAGCTAATTAAACGCTTGTATAATTTGGGATAAAGATATAAAATACATCATGCATAAATTACCACAAACTTGGAGGGGTGAACCTTGCCTGTCGAAACAAGACCTGGAACAATGAAGCAGCAATTCCAAGATTAGCTGTTCTCAGGTAAACTTACTGAATGTGCAAAATGTCATTATTATTATTATTATTATTATTATTCAGAAACTGTGATATAGAGTCAGCTCTAGCTGTTAGTATCCGACATGTAACATTTTGCTCTTGAAGTTAAAATTATAGAAAGAGCTCTTCTTACTTTGATGATTTTATAAAAACGGGGATATTTTAAAACAAGTCGCCTTAATTTGCAAATACTGACCAAGATTGTTTCTTTGAAAAATCAACACGATCTGCAAATCCACCGAGCGTTCGGCAGCTGTTTTCGACATCATTGTACCGCACAGCTGTCGGTAATCCATCGCTGAGTTGCACACTCGTCCAGAAAAGCGGACAGAAGTTCTTTAAGGGACTTGAATATCGGTAAGTTAGTCAACGAAAAGGCATATTATGAAATATTTCTGACTTGGAGCGCGCCTGTTGCTTGAGAACGAGAGTTGCTTTGAGAGTGTCCTCTTTGTTACGCCAATTTTCATTGTTTATAGTTTTGTACCCGCCGCGTGTGCATAAGTTGATAACTTTTCAAATTTGTTTTCAATTTTCTGTTCTGTTTGAGAGTTTGAAATTAAACTGCAGTGTTGTTTTCGCTTTCTGAGAAGATAGAAAGTGGAAAGGAAGAACTGATTGGTTATTTCACCGTAGCGATGGCAATGTGGGTTACAAGTTTGACCACTTCCGGTAAAACGATTATCCACTAAGAATAACTAATCCCAAGGGACCCATATAAGTGGCCCAAATGTGTGTGATATCGAGAATGCAATTGCTGATCTTTGGGCGATAAACACCGTGCGATCTTTGTGTTGGCGAATGTCCCTTTCTGTCAGCCAAGGTAAATCTTTTTGTCAAGAAAGTGTTCATTCATTTTCTTTCCTCTCATGCTATCAATGTGGTTTGTTCGGGATTTGGGTTTGTGTAGGCGATCTAAAAAGGAATGTTCCTTCGGGGTCGAATGCCGTGAGCACCTCGCCGATCGGACCGCACTCAAACTATCAAATTTTACCGTAGAGCTTTCCATGAAAGAACGAAAATCTCTTGCACGGTTGTTGTGTTTTGGCCTATCAGTTTTGTAAGAAGAAATTTCTAAAGAAATGTGCATACGGTCAAGAGTTACCAAAGGTTATATCAAACGGAACTGTTGTGAATAGCATTAACATGTGTACTTTAGCATGGTGTTAGTTAATACAAGATATGAATTGCAGTCAGTATATGTTTATTCAATGGAACAATCTCCTTGCTTTGATCTCCACTACAGTTTAGATTTTACATGAAAACTTGCCAAGGACTCCGTTCGATGTTGATGAATGTTTAATTAGTAGAAATTAAATCGGTATGCCTGTAATGTATTCAGATGTCTATTTGGTCGTGCTTATATTTCCTAAATGCTTTTGTAATTAGCAATAATTTCATTTTGAACCAGGGTTTAAGACCTTCAGTGACAGGATGCCAGAAACTATAGTCGTTTAGGCTGCGAAGATATTACCGAAGCCAAGTGTAGCCTTTACAAAGGAAAGGTAAATTTAAAGTTATCGTGTAATCAGATAATGCGGCTTGCACGTCATACGGCATTTATAAACTGAACTATTTGATTAGGATATTACGATAATTCAGTATTAGCTCAAGCGCTTGCTGATGGCCTTCTTTCATTCATTTGGGGAATGCCTAGGCAGAAAATATTCAGCGGTGGAATAATCTGTATTTTGGATAAATCAAAGCTAGTTGTGTTGTTTTTCTTTTCGAGAATATGTCTGCGCGAATATCGGTCAACACAAGATGACATGCAAGATTTAACCACAAACATCAGAAGGTCATTGGATCGTAAGCAGAGTGGCTGATATAACTGGCTGTGACAGGATATGAAAAATGTCTCACGTAGATCGTATTGGATGCAATCCCATTGTGGCAAGACTTGGGGTTCAATTTAATTTTACAAATGTTCTTGATAATTCAGCATACAACTCATAGCACTAATGTGTGTCGTAATCGCAGCTTTTATTTCGTGTCAATTTTTTTGACCCCGCGACCATCTACACTAGCGTTGACGCCAAGCGAATATCACATGCTTCCAGATTTTAAAGAAGTTGTATAAATACTTTTAAATCCCAAACAATGTTTATTTTATGGAAAGCAATTCCCCCCGTCTATTTCACTCTCTAAAGAACAATTTAAACATGCATCGAGTCACGTTATTTTTTGGCAAAAAATCGTTTTTGATTGCTTTAGATAAGGAAGGTCGAGATGAACACAATCAAAATGATGGCGATACTGTACTTTTAAAAGAAACTGGTTATATTAAAAGGAATGCTCCAGAATTGTTTGAAAAGGTGTTATGTCTGTCTAAAGGATATTTTCGCATATTCCATCCGTTAGTTCGTTTGATCTTTGTGGCGTGTTCCTAGTTGCAAAATTGGGAAAAAGTAGTTACTTTGGAATGTATACACGGACGCCAATGGAAAGAAATGAAGTGGAATACTAGTATGTTCATACACCCTGCTTGGAAACCCCCTACATAGCGATGACGAGAGGTGATCGTTTCAAACAGCAATCGCAAAATTGATAATTTAGTTGTCAGGCAACCTCTTCGCAGAGTTAAAGTTATTATTGCTGTTTATGTTCGTAATTTTTCCACAATTTTTCGGAATGTTTACTGGTTGTCGCCAGCCTTGTTCATATTTCCTACGTTGTGTTGATATTTTAGTGTAACAATAACGAAATGTATATTTATGACATTGTTGAAGTTTGGAGGGATTTGTGTCATTTCCCAGGCCTTGCATTACGACGGAATCTTGTAATCGCATTATTTTTGCCTTGTGGTTTTTTGCAAGAGCGAATGATGACTAAGTTGTCATATCCATTCCAGGTATATGTTGGTGTTGAGGTGGCGATTTCAAGTGTGAATGTGTGATTGACACGAGAAAAAAGTGTTTACAAAATGCACTCTTGTGATCCTTATCAGCAAAACTTATAATTTATTTCAAGGTATTTCAAATTCCTATCGGAAGTGAGTAATGAAACGAAACATCTTTCTGTGATAAAATCGGAGCACAAAAATGTCTTGAATCCATTTCATTTAATCGCAAATGCTTTGGAAGGATTGCATTTTGTTTGAGGAGTTTAGCGCCGGGATTAGAATTGTAAGTAGTTGAAATAACCGTGACATGTACTTAACTCTTCAATCATAAAAAGCTCGCAGGTGAAATGACAGGGCTCACACATTTGAGAATCTGCCAACCAATCACAGCACTGCTTGTTGTGCTTCATGCTGATTTCGCCAATCACATTCGACAAAGGAAGCATCTGGTCTCGGTTTGTTCAATTTTCTTTTGCCCTCTTTGCTCATCTAAACAGCTAAATTGTGCGGTTTATGCATTGAGTTGACGGAAAGAGCTTTTCCTTTGCTAGGGGTAAGTTGTTGCTGTTCTGCTCGTCCAATTTTAACTTGAATTTTAGCTGTGGATTGATCCATGTTATCTCGTAAAGGCGTGCATGTCGCTTTTGAAATGGCCTTATTTGACTCTGCAAATTTCCGTTCTTCTCGATTTAAATGGTTAAATGGTTTTTGTTGGTGTAAAAGGAAGTTCTATTTCGTTGAATTTTCTTATTTCTTCTCCAAGCCTTGTTTTTGCAAATTTTAGACACTCCACCGCGTGCTCATTCTGGCGTGGAGAATATTTTCGTTTAGACAAGACATTTCACCGTTGAAGTGTAATCGTTTTTGAGACAATAATCGTCCACATCTCTCATGTTAATAATATATTATATTTACAACACATGAAAAACAGAACAGTGCTATTATATGCGAATTTTCTTCTTAAATTAGACAAGCATTCGCTGACGGGCAAGTAACGGCGACGTTCTGTGGGCGGATGGAGGTTTGCGTTGTTTGCCAGTGTTTTTGTTGGGTTTTCAAACACGATCAAATGGAAGATCTTAAATCGTACGGTTAGCTTGTTTACTTTTCTGTTTTGAAAAAGTTACGAGCTACAAGAATAGCAAGAAAAGCAAAACATGGTTATTTCAACTAGCGTATGTAGTCGCAGGTCGTGTAGTTTACTTGTGGGGTCGATTCGGGTGGGAAATTGTTCGGTTTAAGGCGGTGAATGGCTTTCTGTGGACAGTTGTCTCCAAACAATGGTTTTAGAATATGTCAGTGAGGCTGTCGTCTTTTGACGATAGGCAAGAGTTGTTATCGCCCTACAGGATGTTAATCTCGGGGCAAGTTTGCTTTGGCTTCTGGTAACTCTCAATTCCAGTTCGTCCACTAGTGGAAAGTGAAAGGTAAAAGCCGTCAATTGATTTCTAATGTGGTTTCTTTGGTGTCATTCACTTTATATACAGAATTTATTCAAGCAGAAACCGCAAGGTACTCGATTTTGGTGATTCCAAAAAGGCTTCTAAGAACCAAGGAATTAAAAGAAGAATAAGTTTATGGAGTTGACTTTGACGTGGGGCCAGGATTGAAGGTAAATAGATTTTAGGATTGGACAGATTTAAAATTTCCTGTCGTGCGAGCGTGTCTATTGTGAAGTTAATTGTCTGAATAAATTAAAAATTACATTTATGGGGTGTTAGTCGCGAGGTGTTGAAAGAAGCGTTCAAGCTTATTGTAGCATATCAATTATAAGGCAGAGGTACGGTATCAAGCTCTGTGAAGAACGATAATTTTTTTTGGCTTGTCACATGTGTAGGCATACATCACTTTTGGAAAAGAACTGACACGAGGAGAAGCTAACAATTTTGTTCACCCGCCGAGGCAAATAAACAAACTTAAACGTGTTGTAGCTTCGAAGACTTTCTCTTCGTCGGCACGCTTCGTCCTTCGACTTGCTGCTACTTGAGAGTAAAACTGTTATTGGAAAACGGCAATGACGATGGGAGGAAGAAGTGAAACTGCTTCGGAGTTAAACAGCATGGCGAGTTCAGACGACAAGCGAGCTGAGCATAAGGGAAAGAAATTGACCTGCAAGACAAAAATGGAGGCAAACGAACCGTCCGTGTTGACATACACTTCCGATGAAAATGTTTATTACGAGCCCGGAGGTAGGCGAAAACATATATTCAGAGATAAAATTCGTTCTCATGTCAAAACGCCGTTCGAATTCAAGTTGATATGGTTGTTTGTACCATTAGAATAATTACCTGTAATTAATACAGGGTGAAAATGAAAAATACTATTTTATTGAGAATTTTCAAGCTCTTGGCGAGAAAAGTATTGGCTCTTGAAATTTGTTTAGTTTTGGATCAAAGAGATTTCATGATTGATTTGTTTTCTTTTTCTTGTTCAGTCGCTTTATGAAAATCTTTTGTGATCCATTGCGAAAAGTGTTCTTTCAACTAAACAATGTGCTCTTTGGCTCGTGCAATTTGTAAATTTGCATTCTAATGTTTGCTTTTGTGCTGGAAGTCGTTTTACTTGTTGGAAGATTTACTTCCAATTACAGCGGTTTTTCCTCATGGCAATGCTTAAATAACAAACATTAAAAAACGGCCGAAGAAACTGAAAAACTATCTCGTCAATTTGTGGCTTTTTTGGTCAAATGCTTGAAAAAAACAATTTGAAACAAACACAGCGAAACATCAAAACAAACATGGCCGATTTATTTTAGTAGTTCAGTTATTGCTAGGCTACATCAGGTAAAATAATTTAATTTTACGCCCGTTTCTTTCGCAGATTGTGTGTATATTGATAGTCAGAGACCAGACGTGCCATATTTTATATGCGCCATCAAAGAATTTCGCCCGGTGAGATTTGATTTTTGTGTAAATCTATTGTTTTGCCTTTTGCTTGTAGACTTCTGGTGGCTTGTAGGAGTTTATTTATCTTTTTGTTTCCCGAAGCGTCGCTAAATTGGTTTGGTTATTGGGAATTATGATGAACTGTTTCAATTTCGCTGTTTATATATATATATATATATATATATACATATACATATACATATACATGTACATATATATGTGTATATATATATATATGTGTATATAAAGCTTGTGAAGATTACCTCGTCATAAGCATCTCGGTACCCAGATTCAATTTTTTCCCATTTCTTCGGTCAGATATTTATTTCCTATTTTTTCCCTGTATGGTAACAAAGCAATCAAAGATATGTTATGTTTATTACCGCAACAATTTTTGTAGATTCTAAATTTTTAAGTATGTTACAATTCTTTTTGCACTTCATATTTTTGTTTTCTCAAGTTTTGCTTTGTTTTTGGGTCTTGATGTCTGGATTTATGATTAATCTTTCCAAGATTAGATTCAGCACAATTTCCTCAAAATTATACTTTGATTCCACTTAGTTTATTACTGAAAAATACAGAAACTTGTTCTTTGTTATTTTTTTGTTCCAAGGTAAAAATAAATGCTTGGAGCATTGATTATGTATTTTGTCTTTCGTCTCCCCTTTATCTTTGACAATTTCAAAAAGGTATATTCTTATAAAGGGTGTGGAAATGCTCACCGATGTTATGATAAGATTGCAATAAATTACTGTCAAGGAATGTTCTTTCTAAGATTGTCTTTGTGGCTGTGTTAGTGAACCTAAGAACAGCTTACATTATTTATAAGAATTTTCTGTAATTTGATTATTTAGCAAATTGTACTGGAGATCCCTTTGGCACCTTATTGTAATAACAATGTATGCAAACCAATTTCAGAAACTTTGATATGTGAAATGAATGATAAATGAAATAAAAAGCACACTGCCTTGAAAAATTGAAATTGAAAATCTTTGATATCAAACACATAAAAAGCAGCTTTATTCTGTGGCATTTTTAAATTTCACCGCAATTGTGGATGGATTATCAAGTTTGAATTTAGGCTCTTATAAAGTATTTTTGTTCTTGTTTGAAGATGTATGCCCTGCAACATGCATATGAGTTGGAAATTATTAAGAGAAAAACAGAAAAGTCTCCATTTTAAATAAAGTGATGTGAATGTTTGAGAAGGATTATTTGGGAATGGTTTGTTTTGCAAGTCATTTGTCAGTTCTTTATTGTCCCCATGCACTTATTAAACTGTCGATAAAGTTTTTGAAGAATTGAAATAAAAATATTGCATTGTACATTTCTTCTTCCAGAATGGTGTTCTGTGAAAGAAATTATGAAATATTTTGGTTTGTAGTCTAATATAAGGTAATCAGAAGTTTTATCAAACTTAACTTTATTAATGGTGATTTTTGTCTAGAGTAAACGTGACTCACAAGTTGTGGTTGTCAGATGGTATTACCGCCCATCAGAGGTTCCGGAATCTGTTTACCAACTGCTAGTACAAGATAGAAACGCTGAAAATGGTACGGTAACATTTAGAGATATAAAAGCTTTTCCAGCCACCTGCAGATCTTTTGTCAGGCTACTGTCATTAATATTGAAATTTTTGCATATAAAAGAATTTCAATTTTGAAGTCAAAATCACCTGGAAGAAACTCGGCACAGCTGATTGTCTCACTTCCTTAGTTTTAGGTTCAGGTGATCACATCTTGGAAGATGTGGCTGTCAAAGAGCGTGAATTGTTTATTTCAGATGCTACAGATGAATACCCTGCGTCTGCAATCAAGTAAGTAGTGGTCTGTGTTGTTAAAGAGATTGTAGGCTTGAAGCCCCTGGATATAAATTTTAAGCACTCTATTCTAGAGCTATATTAGATGCAAGAGGAAGTAGAATATTTTTCCTTTGATTTGAAATTTTCACTGCAAGTGGGAAAAAATAGAAAATGGGTGGCATGCATTCCTAGTAATCAATCAAATTTTACAAAGAAGTGGATGTAGCCCATGTTGTAAATTACCCCCTGCTATGAAATATTTTTTAAAATAAATGTAAAGGACATCTTTCGTTTGCAACAAGATTCTTTGTCGTTATTTGTGATGTTAAGAGTTTCTTTTTGTCTTAGGGGAAAGTGCAAGGTCAGGCCGTTTGTTGAGATAGACTCCGTGAAAGGATACATAGAGAAAGATGATGCATTTTTCTATGTGCTTGGCTATAACCCAGAAACCAGGTATTGATAAGACAAATACAATTTTTTTCTAATCTTTTTCTTAATCATGCAACATGTATTTAATGTATAATAATTCAAAAAGTTCCTATTTCTTTGTTGTGTGCATTTTGATTGTTGGTTGTTGAGCTGAATCAACCCCACAGGAAGAAAGTCGAACTTTGTTCTTTGAGAGTTTTAATATAATTTAGCCTCTCTGCCATTGTCACCAAGCTCTCAAACCTGGCTGATGCTGCAGGGTCCTGCCCACATTGCTTCATCACTGGTCACATGTCATGCATGATCATGTGACCTAATTAATGCATGTTGACAATTGTTTAAGGCTCTCAGTTTGACTGTTTCTTTGAGGTGAATCCATCTTAACATTACAATGTAGATGCAAGTGATTCATAGGTAGAATGTACCTGTCTTAAACATTGGGACCTCAGTTTTTTTCCTGCCCTGAAATAACTTGAGAAATTCATAAAAGGTAGCATTTTATTACATTAGGATTTGAAATATTGCCAATATTGTATTCTCTGTGATGCATTTGTAGATGATTTTAATTAACTGTTGGCAAAACAGTGCAAAAAAAGTTGATGTATGTGAGTATGTGAATTTTTACTTTCAGACGTTTAGCTAATACCAAAGGCGAAATAAGAGTGGGAGGCAGTCATCAGGTGGGAATTTAAAAACAAAATTTAATTTATGTTGCCTCAAGTCCCTAGGGTAAAATTGTTTGACTACTGTAGTTTATTGTTTGTAGCTGTGTGTGGAAATAAATAATTCAAATATGTAGAAGTGTCAAAACCCATCTGAATGGAGACAGCCAGACCGCTGTTTACAAAGTGTGTGGTGCATTGGATTTTTAGTGGCCACTGCAAGCCAATGCATTAACAGGTCATACAGCGTAGGTGGCTTTTGGACCTGAAAGCCAAGTGCCCTCCTATTGCGCTTGGTCTCTGTGTTGCATTATGCAAATTAATATTGAGATGGCTTTCCTGACCCTGATGTGATGAGACAAACAATGCTGGGGTAGTATGTGTAATTTTCTGTTTATACTGGAAGCAGTGTGTTTACAAAAGTTACATGCCTCATTTAGAATGATGAGAACAGTGGAAGAGAAATAAGAGGAAGCCATTGACACTGTTTTAAATCCTTCGTTAAAACTGTCAACCTCCCATTCAATTGTGTATTTATTTCAAAAGCAAGCATCACACTATACAAACTTTGAATTTTGCAGCAAATAATATCTCCTCTTCAAATTTGATCTTGCTTTCAACTAGGGGTGTTTCACAGGAGATAAATGCCAATTAGCAGGGCTATTTGTTTAGTTGACAAATGAATGCTCTCAATATTTAGCTTTCAACCTGGGAATAATTCCCATATTAATAACAAAGTGACCTGTTTATTTTTTAAGGCTACTCTCCCAGAATGTTGCTCTTTTCCTGCTAGTGGATTATCAGAGGAGATGGAAAAACCAAGAGAATATCTGGTAATAGTTAACTTTGAGTTTGCACTTTGAGTTAGATGTGGGATTTAGGGCCTGGCTCAGCTAGGAACCATTCTTGCAGAAACAAATTCCTAGGTGGCTATTTAAACTGTTGGGAGCAACAAAAGTGGTTTGCTCCTCAAGTGGCAAAATGAGGATACACTTCTGACCAGTTCGCTCAGTTGGTTGAGCATTGGACTACTGTGTGGGAGGAGGTCGCAGGATCAAAACTGTAATGTAGTATGCACATGCATAAGTAGGATTCCCTCCTTGGGAGAGATCTGGGACTGAATGTTTATCTCTTTATAAGCTGTCCCTGTCAACCTCAGCCAAGAGGAAATGAGGCTTTCACTTAAAAGAAGGATAAAAATTGGTTTGTAACTGAATTAGCAGCTGCGGATTTGCCCTTGTTATCTCATTTTTCTGACATCAGCAAAAGTCCACATAAATACAAAGTATTCAGAAGTTGGATCTCCTCATGTTTCTATTGTTGTTTGCTATGTCCTTTTGCTTTTCTTTGACACAAGTCTGCTGTTAAGATTCTCTGCACCTTCATGTCCACCTTTGCCTTCTCTTTTGATTGTTGCTAGGAAACATGTTTTGATGAGCAGCACTGAAAACTAGTCAACAATGTTTCGCAGGGGGCTAAACTGGGACACATGTTGTTGAAACAATGATTTTGCCTGGGCAGCGAGAACATATTTTTGTTTTCAAAACAACAAAATTTGTTTTTGCAACACGTTTCTCATGTGGCTGCATGTAAACTGTGAAACATTTGCATCCGCAGCAATGTTTCCTAGTTTATCCAGGGCCTTAGTATGCTCTGGCTTACATTTACGGGGATGACCAGTACCTGTCATAATATTATCAACAGTTATTATTATTTATTAGTATAAACACACAGGTGATTATACAAAATCGCACGCTCTCATTGGCTCGCTATCTCGGATTATCAGCTGATAATCACCTCGACGGACAAAATGGCTGCTAGTAGTCGTTTTGCCACTGTAAGTGAAGATAATTTCGCGTTGAAATGTTTTTTTTCTCTATTTTGAAATAATCACCTGTGTATTTATACTAAAACAATTATTCGCCTCAGGCTCAGTGATTATCGGTGAATATTCACCGATAATCACTTCGACTTCGGCGAATAATTGTTAATTAATCCATTGACTCCCTAGTAGATTTTACTGTCTAACACCAGGTGATTTACTTGTCAGAGCGGGGTGATTCATGAGTCAATGAGTTTATTTTAATAATTAATATATTTTATGAGTAATAATGGTAACTGAACATGCAGCTTCCCTATTGGTGGAAGCAATAATATTAAAATAATGGTCCACTTTCCCTGGAATGATGATGTGACAGCATTAACTCTATTTATAGTTGTGTGTTCTTGTATTTGTTATGTTAAAAGAAGGTTAAAACTATTTCAGGTTTGGAGCCCTTGTTTGGAGGACTATGAGCTCATGATGTACCTGCGTGCTGCAAGGTGAGCTTGAGGCAGAGGAATGTTAATGTAATATTTAGAGATAGTAGTGCGACCTTGATTTGATTTTAAGTCCACCTTGACCTAATAAATTTGAGTACAAGAGGAAGCCAGTGTGGTCCAAACAATGTGGGAGACAAAATGTGTTCTAGCCACATCCGTGAAGGCCTTGAAATGCCAAAATCTCAGACTAGTGAAGGTTCATGGCATGTTGTTTTTTTTTTTCTTACCTTTCATCTCAGTGAATTTTTTTACTTGTCTGGTGAAGTGAACTACAAGTACTGTCAATTTGGGTCTGGCTTTTGATGGCTGCAATTCACAATCAATCATGAAGGGTTCACTGTCTTGAAATGATTTTGCTTGTGAGGGCCAAAGCTTCAAAGGCTTGATTTAGTTGAAAGTACATGAACTTGCAAGGCTCCTGCCTAACGGTCGCCCGGTCACCTGGGGAACCTTACTTGGGAGCGTAGGTGACCACATTTCTGAACGAGTATCCCGAATGGGCACCTAACTTATCACAAGGTGATTCATCCTCACTTTTAATTAATTTATTAGAACACGGCTCTGGAAAAAATGACTCTGGTTACTAATTTTAATGTTGGAAGCCCCAAGGGCTCCAGAAAGATCTTCTTAGGCAGTAGCCTTGACTTGAATGTGGTTTCCCTGTAAGTAAAACAAAAACAGATTTCAACAGGTTGCAGAGTTAATGGAGACACTTCTTGAGGCATTATTAATTTACCTATTATCTCACTCACTGCAACCCCCCCCCCCCCCCCCTTCCTTATCAGTTTTACTAGTGATGCAAAATAATGCTAAAAACTTGAACAGTCAACATTGAAATGGGGAGAGGGAGGGGGGAAGTAGGAAGAGTTGGAATTCTAGGAAAACAGTGGGTATTGAAAGATAGAAAAGGTGTTTTTAACGGGAGTGTCCCACCAATTTTGCAACCTATTGTATCATTTTCAAGTAATACTGGTATGTCACTTGTGAGTGTGATAAACAGTTTTCAAAACAGTATTTCTTTTGGATAAAGGGGTTTAGTTTGTAAAGAAACGATGCTGTTGTGTTGACATGGAATTGAACTGTTTTGGTACACCATTATTTGTGTACTTAAGCAAGAAAGCATCTTTTTGGTGCGAAGAGTGTTAAAGGACATGTCCAATGTATTTGATTCCTTGGGTCTGTTTTTGCCAGGAGCATTGCACAGTATGCTGGTATGTGCAGTGGTGGTTCACCAGAAGATGGTTACAGGGCTGTATCTCAGGATGCAACAACCAGCAATGCTCTTCAAGTGGTAAGATCATCAAGTGTATTTCCTACATATATCCTTCAAATAGGTTTTTCATTGCTTAGCAATCAACAATAATTATTTCTTGAGACTGCATTTTGTACTCTTTGTGAACAATGTTCAGGTTGTTAAAATGTCCACAGTGTTAATAAACAAACAAGCGTTTTGAGATGTGAACAATAGTTCGTGATCACAATTGGCCTTGTTGGCCAAGAATACTAAGAGGTTTCATCTGTTGTGATGAAGACGTGCATTGACACATTGCCAACAAACTATATTCGAAAAATAATGCCATGGCGATAAATAAGTTAATTACCTTGTACTCTATGGGTCTTTTTTGCATACATAACAAGGTGTGTGTGCTTGGTTTTAGCTTCATCAGAATAATTATGATGCGGCAAAGGCTCTGCAAGCTTTGGTCAAGAAACCTTACCCCAAGGAACTGGAGAAGAAATGGTCGGAGGATGAAACGGTAAGGGTTCCAATTTGCGTGACTTTGTAAGGTCAAAGGAAAAAAATGTTTATTGTTAATAGCTGCGGCGGGCGTTTCCCTCCTACTTCCAATTTCTTCATCGTCACTTTCCGGCTTGTCTTCAAGGAAAACCCCAGGGATACCACCTAAATTTTGGATTTAAGACCTGAACATCCACAGATGGTTTCCTCACGGAAGCTCCAAAATCACTGCTATCGCTGCAAGTTCAGATCACGTTCGATTATATTTATTTCGATATTTTTGCACGTTAACTTATGGAGATCTTCAGACCAAGCGGTAAATTTAATTTTCATAATGTTTTCAAGAATTTAAGGGTGTGTAAAAATAAGCAACAGCAGTTGACGGTTGACCTTTCTGTTGACCATAATGTCTGAGAATTGATATGTTGATCTGGCAAGACCTGATATTTTTAGAGCTTTATTTATGTTTGTAATGGAGGGATCGCGATGCAAAACGAATTGCGATTTTAAGACGCCAATACCGAATTATATTGGCGGGATTGGGAGAAAATGTAATTTAGTCTATGGCTTCATCGCCTCGGGAGTACGCCCAATACGAGAATATTTTCTCCCAACTAGCCGCCAATGTGAACGACTTAATAACCGCCCGAGAGTGTGGTCGTTACAGCAAAATTTCAAACTGAGGCCTTGTAGCTAGGCCGAGGTGAGAGATTTTGCGGTAACGACCGATCGAGGTTATAAAGTTGTCCGGTGCTAAAGAAGAAAAAACCAATTTGCATAATCCATAATCGGCCCGTGGGCACTATTGGAGAATAACGCCCTAGCGCGTAGCTGCTCTTAGCCAATCACAGCGCGCGTCATTTTGTCCAGAAACGCTAGCCTGTAGTGGCGTCTCGATATATTGTTAATATGTTGCCATTTCTTTTCCTTGCAGAAAAAGTTTGTGAAGGGACTGAGACAATATGGAAAGAACTTTTACAAGATTAAGAAGGAACTTCTTCCCCATAAAGAAACGGTAAAACCTCTTAGATATAACGTTACTTTTCCGATAGCAATGTTTTTTCTCGTATAGGTGCCTTAGATGTGCTCTTGCAGTTTTCTTTCGCACAAAGTTGTCTTAAGTGATTTCTGTTGTTTTTGGTTATTTTATTACTATGGTTGGCTGAGACATCTCGCGCCAAATTCTCTCTCTTTCTCTTTTTAGCCTGTTAAATACAATGCGCTGGATATTCAACTTCCCGTAAGAAAAACCCAAGGGTTCCAGCGGTGCGACATTTACATAAAAAGTTGACGGACGGTCGTACGATGACGTCATAACCAAAACCAAAACCAAAATTTATCGCATCGATGGGTTACCATATTTTCTATACCGTGGTGCGGCGCGCGCGTACGTGCCTTCGGAGCTGCGCTACTAGTAAAATCTAGCGATAAAATCGGATGTTTTGGAGCAATCACAGGCAACTTTGAACAAAATGTGAAATTGATACATCTGCGTTATGATTGGTTGTGTTCCTACAGGGGGATCTGGTGGAGTATTATTACACATGGAAAAAGACACCCTCAGCTCTAAGCTCAAGGCCGCACAGACGCCGCAGACACAATGTTCTCCGACGAAAAGCACTTCCCAGATCATCCAAAAGCATTGTTAGTGAATTTGGTAAGTTCCGCCAATGGCCACCATCACGCCTGCGTCGCTATCTTGTTCGGAGATTCTGTTGGTGGTTTCGTGCAGCTTAACTAGCCCTGGAAGAGAGGCCTTTTTTTGTGAGGCGCTGTAACGCGAAAGATCTTGTTTGCGATCTCACGGTCTTGTGTATATGGAGAATTAACTTATAGCTTTCTTTTTCTTCTTTTTTACGCAGTCGACCTCAGTTCCTGCAGCGAAGACGATTATGACAGCGATGATAGTGATAGAGACTTAAGGTAGATACTGACAAGTGTATTATTGCTTTTCAGTCGTTCAGCACCTTTGGCATCCCTTCGCCGAATGCGAACACGTTCTTTAGGATGGGTTAATCTGAAAGGGTCGGCTTTGTTTTTAGCTATAACACAGAAAAGCTATAGCGATCTTGGGCGCAAGAAATACGGGTTTTCAATGTGTTCAGGGAAAATCTTGCCATTTACATAGCAAGAACACTGTTTTGTTGGTATTTTGTAAGGATTCCTTGCACAGTCATTGATTGCAGTGGAGGAGGAATCGATTGTAGTGATTTGTCATCTTTCGTTACCAGTGACCGCCAACTTGAAAACAATGCAAGTAACTAAAAGAGGTCAACAAAATGAGAAATTGTATGATTGACAAATGTGGACCTTGCGAGTTTTTAGTTTCACTTCAGTAGATTCTTCCTCAAACAATGCTTGGGAAGTCTGAAAAATAATGTTTTTTTTTTTTAGAATTTTGTTTTTGGCTGGGTCAAGGATACAGCAATAAACGAATACGTTTTCGGCAAGATATTACAAATCTGAAATATGTTTTTTTGGTTCCTTAAAATTCCCTGAATTAGTGCGGTTTACTGTAAAAACCGTTCCACGTTTTTGACGCAGTTTTTGTCCCATAGGTTATATTGCTGTCGCCATTGTTATTCAACCGAATCGCGTAGCTGGCATCATGGCAGCCAAAACAAGGTCATATTATGCGACGATTGCAGGATTTACTACAAAAAATACGGCAAACTTCCCGTCACAGATGAAACTCGCGAACCTCCGCCGTATATGTTTAAAGTTGTTGTCGAGAATCAACGGAGAGATGAAGATGGCTACCTGGTGAATGGAAAATTGGCGTTACGCAGTCGAAGGGCGATACCTCCCGTGCAAACAACACTACGGTCTGGACGAACCAAAGCTGCTAGTCCTGTTGAAGGTAAATCAAATCTCGTAAGGGTTGCTGCCCCTGTACTGTAGCTGATGCAGTGAAACCTATACTGACTTTTAGCTTTCGGTTATGCTTTTTGTTTGCTGTACAATATGAGTTAATTTAATCTTAGTATGACTGTTCAGCAATCATCATAGTTTACCGTCACAAATCCTAGAGTGACTGCCAGTCAAAAAAAAAAGGCAAAAACTGAATGCTGTCGTTTCTAATCTTGAAACCTTGCTGCAAATTTTGCCTGTAATTTTATAATAAACTACGAGACTAGCTTTATGAAAAAGCGTTATGTTAAAATACTTTTCTGCGTCTGGAAGGTTTTTCGATTTCGAGGATTTCGATAAACCCGGCTCCTTCCCCAGAAATGTCGTAACCTTTTTACCCTCTATGTTGGGGCAGGCGACGACATTTTGGGGTCTTAATATGCGAGTGTCGTAAAACAGAATATTTCTGCCTCTTACTGGAAGTCGTATTGTTGCAGGTGTGATCGGTGAATCTACGGTAGGAGGCCGAAGATTGACGAAGATCACGAAGGCTCCTTCGCCATCGAGCGGAAGTACTTCGAGCACAGGAAGCAGTGGAGGAAAGGACAAACTGAAAAAGGTATGATAAACTTTGCGGTTTGTCTTATGAACGGTTTATAAAACAAACCGGGTGTTTTAGAACTTTCCCATGCTGCGAAGCTTAAAAAGCGTAGTTTGAATTACCTTTACAAAAAGCAAACAAACAGACAAATATTTTTCCATTTTTTTCCAAAACATAAGTTTTGTGTTTCGTTCAAAGCACATTCTTTGGACATACGGTTTGGATTTCGTTTGGAAAATTGAAAAGTTGCCAAAGTCGGCTTAGTGTAGCGAAGAAATTAGTGGGGAAACTCAGATTTGTAAGGATGAGTGCGGAACTGAAATCTCTTAATTATTTGTCCTATGGTCGTTCCTTTTGCTCTGGAAAGCTGCAACCAATTTTTATTGCTAAAACTCGTCACAGCTCCATTTTCGACCCAGACAAACCGAGAGAAGACGAAGGCGAATTGTGACTCGAAATAGGGCGCACATTTGAGCGTTTTACAGAATACAAATGAACAATTGCGTTTAGTCTAAAACTCCAAGAAATCAAGTGAAACTGTGTTGCCTCGCAGTTATGAGCACAATTTACTACTGCGTCGAGGCACAGTTGCACTTGATTTCATACCTACGGGCTACCCGCAGTGCAATGTATAATGCATTTCATAAATGTATCAATTTCGTTCATTGAAACTTGGTAAGTTTGATCAAAATTCATTATGCGTCGAATTCGTTACTTTTCGGGACGAAAGTGTCGCCTTGATGTTTCAAGTTGATTTGAAAATTCTTGCGAGAAAAGTTATTCTTGTCGAGATGGTGTCGTTGGACGTTGAGGATTTGAACCTACAATTCTAAAATGAAATTTGCTCCTTTGTAGGGCAAATTGAAAAAGGGCAAGAAGCGTCAACGTGATCAATCACCTGGCGAAACAGCAGACAAGAGAAAGAAATCCCCCGCACAGGTAAAATGGAAACGACTACTTTGTCTGTCAAAAAGACCAAATCGCCGGCTAACTCAAAGTTGTACACAATTCAAACACTCTGGGAATAGAACATTTGTTCCAAGTATTTCCATATCATTTAAATGTGAATGGTGCATCATAATATAAATACAATAGACAAAGAATCTTATCCCTGGGAGACTTCGGTGTAACATTGAGTTAGCCTATTTGCTCTATTAGCCAGTATCCAGAATACGATGAGGCTCTTTGTTTGTCCCCCAAAATTTTGCATAAGCATTGTTTATATTTTCTCTTGGGACCAGTGTAAATCATTAGAGCAAATGTGAAACAATGCTTATACAAAATTTGGAGGGACAAACAAAGAGTATTATGGTATTTTTGATACTGGCTAATTGAAGCTGTTGGGTGCCGTATTGTCTGTAGCATTATGCTATACGATTGTAACGTTTCCTTTCTTCAACAAGTGTGTAATTGTCTGATATCAAGTGTTTTGCTACTTGCTACCTCCCCTTTAGGATTCAGACGAGGATGGAAATGACAATGCAAGTGACACCAGTAGCACCACCGGTGGTAGGGATAGTGTAGTACCCGATCACGAGGCCAGCAGTGTGTGCAGCAATAGCAGCAACAATAACGATGATGCAGCTAGTAACCGCTCCTGCTCTCCAGTCGGGAGTCGACTGGAGGCTCCTGGTCTTCTTCCCGCCAATTTTAAGCGAGTGATTTCCGACGAAGAAGGACAAAGTTGCGTTCGCACTGACGTCATCTTCGTACATCCCGAAAAACCGAAGAAGGAGCCGACTCCTCGGGAAGCTACCTCTTCCAAAGAGTCGTCGACAAAAACTGAGGTGTGTTTTCAAGCTTACAGTTGAGTATTGGAAATAAAAAAAATTGCTTTGAACAGAATTGTAGCTTTCTGGCAAGTGAAATGAACGCAATACGAGCATTAATGGTGTCGAGGTAATTCTACGGCGAGGTCAGGGTAAATTACAGCAAGGTCTGGCTGATGTCGCTCTGTAGTTTTGTAAAAAGAACCACCGCTGAAGCAACCTCGTATCCAAAGAGATTGTAACTTTTTGGTATGAACCATGAAGTCTAGCAATCCCTCTTGCTTCGCCTCAATTTCCCTCTTTGTCACAGTTTGTGTCGCCTGCCTTCCGAAAATCTTTATAGGTGCTTATTATTATCCAGTGGGTTCTCCTTTTAGTCTTTCCCGCTTGATGACACAAATAATGTGTTTAATAAATATGTGTTATTGACCAAGCAAGAGGTCAAGATGGATATCGGTAAGTTCTTTTTTTTGCGTGTTTAGGCGTCGAGATCCATAAACACGAAAAAAAGAACGAGACCAATATCCAGCCATCTTGACCGAACAAGCTTGGTCACTGAAGGATTTATTATGTAGGATAAAACACCAAAAAATGATCCTTGATCTTGAGGGACCAAGCGAGAAATCCCGAGCGGGCAAAATAGCTCAATCTTGCCCGCTCGGGTAGCCAATCATAGCGCGGAATAAGTCAGTTGGGAGTTTCAAAAACACGTGCGCGCGTCGGGATAAAATCAATCATATATTTAAAAAAAGCAAAAGGTTTTGAATGCAAATTTCTGCAATGAATTTCCATAACAAAAGATGTATGTTTATGGCTTATTTGGTTCATCTTGCCCGCTCACGGAGCTACTCATTTAATAAATCCAATCGGTAAACTAATTGCTTCAACGGACGAGGAGACAACTGATACATTAGAGTCGTAGGCAGGACTAGGAGTCTGGGACTCTGACTTTTCACTTTCCCTTCCGCCCGTTGCCAAGCAACTAGTTTACTATCTTTTCAAACAGACGCACTACACCTTAATCGTGTACATTTGCAAACCCAATTCGTAGTACTAAGATATCCAATGAAACTTTGATAAGAATCAAAACAAGTGCAATTGCTCGCGCTTGACGGTGTTTATTGTTTTCTAGGCAAACGAGTCTTTGTCATCCGACGTCGCTCAAATTCGTTCAAGTGCCAGCAAATCACCATACGATACACCGGCTACGATTACGTCACACTACGAATCATCACTGCGTATGATGGCCGGAGGACAGTACCATTTGTACCCACCAAATCTCCCACCGGGTATGTCACCCCAGGGAATTCCCATACCTGGATTTCTACCCCAAGGTGTGGGCGTGGATTACAGGATGCCGCCATTTCACATGTTTCCTGGTGTCGGGATTATACCTGGCGGCGTTTCATCCCGCGAAAGTGCGGCCAAGTATGCCGAAGGTTTCGAGCAGTGGTATGCACCGTATCGAATGGCTCAATTACAGTCGGCAGCTCATCACGTCCCTGCGATCTCTTATCTCCAGGGGCAAGGACGAGCACTAGAACAGGGTGCTTTTGATTCGAGGAGCCCGGGCCACGAGGCCCTTGTCAAAGGAGGCTCAGGACGCGTTCTCGCAACTGATCCTGTATCGGATCTTCAATATTACGGACCTCAACACCACTCGCACTCGCACCTTCACACGCACTTTCATATCCACCCACACGAACAACAACAGCACCTGCAGAATCTACACGCTGCAGCTAATTTGTCAAACATTGACCAAGCTTATCTTCAACATCCGGGACTCACTGCTTGGAGAAATCATCCGTCTCTATGGCAACATCCAGAATTGACACATCTCCATGGTAACAGCGCGCGCGGCATTTTTCCTGAGGAGCTAGCGCATGTCCACGGGCTTGGTTCTACACCGATGGATCGACAATTGCAGCAACAGCTGCTGTTAAGTCAACAGACCAAGTATCATTCGCAGCATCAGCAGCAGCATATGTTAGCGCAGCATGAAGAATTCATGCGATACTGTAGACAAAAAAAAAGAGCACATCAAAGACTTGAGAGCGAAAAAATCAACGATCACTTCCTAACGAGTTTGTTCAAGAAAGAACATCGAAATCTTCAAAGTCCGTCTCAGCTAGACAATGTGGTGAAAAAGAGTTTGGACAGTTCTGGATCTTATACGTCTCCTTCAAAGAAACCTCCAGTGACTATAGACTTGTCCGATGATTAAATTATTCTCTCCACTTCTTAACAGGGCGGTTTTCAGCTAATGCTTCTCGGTCGCTCAATTCTTTTTAGACTCGTTCAATTGTACTTCACGAGTATGGTTTGTGTCACCTTTTCGCGCTTGAGTGAATGTGTGGTCGCTTCTGCCATTTTTCCATTTCGTTTAACCCAAAGAGCGTTCTCAACGCAAACCGACTTACAGGCGTTCGACATTTTCCCGCCATTTCCCCTTTTTGACACTCTTCCCACATTTCGCGCCATTTTCTTGTCACTTTATCTAGCATTAGGTGAATGGTTGTGTCCTATGATAGGCTTTCTCGAAACTCCCTCGTTCTTTACTGAAAACCGCTCTGTGGCGTTTGTCGGAAGCGGCTTCTTAAATTTAATTCCAAAATTCTTCGCTTTCATATAGTTTATTGGAAAAAAACAAATCTAATTTTTTAAGGCCATATCTTGGGTGCGTTTTCATCGTTATTGTAAAATAATTTAAATATTAAGGTTATATTTAAAACTTATTGGCGCTCCTGAACGAGGCCGTCGTTGTAAAGGAAACGATAAGATTGGAATAAAAGGGTGATTTTTCTGCTATTTCCGTCTCAAAAACGCCAAGATAATTTAATATTTCATTTAAGATTATAAAAGCGCATCTTATGCAAATACTGGACAATGCTATGAGAGTTTAAATCCTTACAACCACGTCGTGTTGTATACGAAATGCGATGCCATTTTTTCAGTGAAAAAAAAATTAAACAAAAAGTTGTTTATTGGGTTAAGCTAGTATTGATGCCGTTATTACATTTAAAATTAGATCCTGGTTACACTTTTTATCATCTCCAAAAGACCACTCTCTTAGAAGGTTATAAAAGTATGGATCAAAACATTCGAACTGGAGTTAGATATTGAAAAATATTCTCATTTCAAGTGTTAAGTACTCATTTTAGGCCAATCCTTTGGAGGCTTTAACGGACATTACGAAACGACAGTTTTCAGGTTTGACTTAAAAACAAGAAATGGGAACTTGCCTTTTCTACACAAGTCTGAAATTTGGAAATGTGGCTTTCACGATGGAAGTATGTTAGGAAAGACCAACATGTTAACTCTCCCAGGTGATGCAAAAGAAATGAAACCAGTGTGTTGATGCCAGAACTTGGGGCATGATCTTGGGAAATGAACTTCGTCAGAGACGTAATCTTGTTTAAGTATGTTCCTAAACATTCAAACAAACGAAACACGAAGTGATTTGTACATAAAATGTTATTTATGACGTTCTTGTAATGAAAGGGGTTTTAATAAAATCCTTTTGACAAAAACAACCTCTGACATGCAAGTTACGTGCCTCTCAACCGCTCGAAAAAGTCATTTTAGTCGTGGGTACGCGGATATCACCTTGTTTTTTTCATAAGTTATTCGTAAACTAAACGCTCCATGAGTGTACACTGGGTTGCCTGTGATACGTGTTACACAAAAACAGAAGGCACTGAGTTGGGTGGTATTGAACTGCAGCGTTTCAGTTAATTTTTTCAAGTGGGGGGTCATTGAGACCATTAGAGGGGTCACCCAGACGTAGTGCCAGCAGAGGCCCTTTGGCTCACACGTTCACACGTTTAATTATTTTGTAATGTCCTGTCATATTTTGAGGTCTTTTAGTTTTTTTAAGCTTTGGTATTAAATTCAGTTTAAAGATATAACAAAACACGCTCTTGAGTGAAACTCGCTCCCTTTTTTTTAAAATAGTCTGCAAAAAAACTAACTGCAAATTGCTCTGACAGAAGTATTCCTGCATGCCATGCAGTTGCACTAAGCAAACGTTTCTTGCACACACTAAGGAAGAACTGAAGATGTTGTTTCCGCTTCATAATTCCTTTTCTTTTCAGTCTAATCTGATGTCAGGTCAAAAAAATTTTTGGCTTTACGATTGCAACAAAAAGTACCTTAAAAGCCGGGAGTTAACAGTAAAAGACAAGCCAAAAGACGGATGAAGAAAAAAATAACAGTTTTATCTTGTGTAAATACGATTTATTTATCGTTAATCTCAAAGTTGTTTTTCTTACAGTGCAACGAGCCTTACCGTGGCTACCCAACAAAGTTTCACATTTGACAATTACGTGTAAATACGTCAACTCAGCAACTCATGCAACGGTGTTCAACTTACAACTGTGCCGGCTAGCTTTGCAAGGGGGCGTGACTGTCAATCAAATTCACACATCCTGATTGGCGGACAATTTGTAAAAAGCTTCGTTAGGTGGCCACCGTAGGCGCGTCGCACTATAACACTCTGCGAATCAAAACTTTCTTTCCCTACAAAGATCGCTTGAATCGTTCCTAAAGGTCGAAGGTTGTCTACAAGGCAAGTTGTTGGGATTGCGATGACTTCTACATCGGCAAAACGAAGCGCCGACTGCAGGATAGAAAAACTAAACATTTTAAAGCGCTCTCCAAACATGAACACACATCAGCTATTGCTAATCATATTATGACTACAGGACATACCATAAAATGGGATAATTTTGAAACTCTCGCCTCGGAAGAAAATGATTACCACTGCAAGATAAAAGAAACCTTGTTTATACAGAAATTGAATCCGACCTTAAATGCTAATCTTACCAGTGACAATTGTCACTTTATTTGTATATCACTGCTTAAGTCTTACCCAGATCGCTCGCAATTTCTTTTGAAATATAAATAGTTTTTCATATAATAACGGTTACTTTTGAAAATGTATGTTGCCACATACGAAACGACAAGTCAGATTTCATAAAATGCATTGCTTCACTATGTTTATTACCGCTTTATGTGCTGTTTTTCTCATGAAACAGTTTTTATATATAACTCTGAATCGAATTCTCATGGAAAGATCAATGACAATCGATTGTAAAAACACGAAAAATTCTCCAGTTTCTGACTTCTATGAATCAAGGGGTCGGTCATGATGTTTTTTCAAAAGGAAGAAATTGATCACGTGCTAGGCAACCATAAAGATGCACGTGATCACCTTGTGTCAACTGTATGAACTTCTGGAAGAATGTTAATCGTTCGTCGTTTTCAGAGTAAAACAACGTCCTTCTTAGCCAAGAAACTTTCGTCTTTGGTTTTTTAATTTTGTTGTAAAGTAACTGCAGAATACAGTGCCACTCGAACAAAGTTCTGCGTAGCCGGCTACGCGGTACGCAGAAACTAATAAATTCAAGTTGAAGTATGTAATTTATTCAAGTAACAATAAATTGTGAATTGAAAATGTCTATCTTAGAAGCTGGCTACACGGTACGAGCGCTTAGGCTTAGTCAGTAAACGAGTGCTATTTTCTTCACACGGTCTCGTGAAAAGGGGAGAGGAGCCCCACTCCATGTCTCCATTAGTGTTGGAGTACCTAAATGGAGTACCCCTAAAAATCATTTATTGGTCAAATTAGATACTTAAGCAACATAGTGAGGCATCTAGATGCACATACCTTTATCTATTTCGAGCCTTCCAGCTCTCCGACCGTTACAGTTCGATGCTGTTCAAGAAGAAAAACCTTCTCATATTAAGATGGGATATTGCGTTGTGCAATCGTAAGGAAATGTCCAATGTCAGTTTGACGGATGGCCATTAGTGTTGACCTTGCTGTCCAAGGTCTTCCGTTCAAGAATTGGCCGCAATCTTGAAATTTTTAAGTACTTCATGTATCCCTTATTGTAGTGTATTTAATTTCTTGTATATTGAGACAAATATTGACTCCTGTATACCCATATAGATCCGTGTATGTATGCCCATAATATACGCATGTATGCCCCTGTAGTGTACAGTGTTTATACTGATGAAATTACCGTGTAAAAATAAAGTTTTCACTTCCATTCCATAAGGGTATATATGGGCACACATGGGCCTCAACTCTAAAAATGCACTATAATAATGGATACACGAAATACCGTGACGAAACTTCAAGATGGAGGCCAATTCGAGAAACTTCATCGAACTATAACAATCGGAGAGCTGGAAAGCTTGAAAAAAAAAAAAGAATGTACATCTAAATACTTCACCATGTTGACAAAGTATTTAATTTGACCAATAAATGATTTTTAGGGTTACTCCATGCCCGTGAAAAGTGTAGTCAACCAAATCGTAAATTGAAAGCTATAAAATGTTAAAAGAGTGCTTTGGCCTAATCACTGCAACGAGCGCTTAATTAATCAGTAAACAAGTGCTATTCTCTTCACCCAAACTCGAGAAAAGTGTAGTTAACCGAACCATAAAATTCACAATCAATTAATTCGCGAGTCACGCTTCTAGAACGAGAAAAACTCTTTTGAATACATTACATATTTCAACTTGAATTTATAAGTTTCTGCGTACCGCGTAGCCGGCTACGCAGAACTTTGTTCGAGTGGCAGGGTATTCTACCAAATCCCGGTAACGTCACTTCCGGTTAACATGAGGTGTACACGTGCCGCAGTGGACAATCAGTACACATTGTGAAGTCGTGATGTTCAGGGGCCGGTTGCTCGAAGCCTGGTTAGCGCTAACCGTTGGTTTCCATGGTATTTAACGCTGGTTAGCGCTAACCATGCTTCGAACCCGGGCCACAGCTTTTTTGGTCTCCGGGTTTTTATTCGCTTTATTTGTCATTACTATCGCAGGTAAGAAAATAATGTCGCTTCAATAGACCTTATTCACGATAGCCGCCATGTTGGATTTGCTATTATCATGCAAATTAGCTACACACTTCTGAGGGGGCAA
>NC_090888.1:40244792-40247292 GCF_036669925.1 Montipora capricornis | reverse complement strand
AAAGCATTATTTTCCAAGGATTTGAATACCAGGCAAACCAAGCAAGTAACTTTCACAAATAACAAGCAAATTGTGATTACATGTTAAAGAAGAACTGAAGGCCAAAATCAGTTGTTTCTGGCAAGCCTAACATAAATAAAGTTAAATGTGTGGGGTTATTTCTTCTCGTTTTCTGTTTTTTGCGAGAAAATTACGTTCGGAGTTGGGCTTTTCCCGCTGTTTCTACCTTTTCAGTGCGGGCTCAAAAACTAAATCAGCGCCCTGCTGTGACGTATGATATGGGGAACAGAGATTTTGCAATCAAGAGAAACAAGTGCTGCTCTGGATATTTTCTTTGTTGTTTTGCTGTTTCTTCGCGGACTCAATATTTACGACAAACATCAGCTAAAAACACTGCCTCTATATGGGGCGGGCTCTCGCATGTATTCCCCTTATCTCGTACCCAGAGTCCTCGGGCTTTTTGGTCAGCGGGTGAGCGCCCGGAAAAACTCTGGGATAATGAATTTGAACTATTTTTTTGATTGGTCGCTTGCATAACAAGAGGGAGATTCAAAATCTAAAACTGGTTTCAGTGCTGTTTGTTTTTTTCTACCTCAGAAATATATAAATAACAAAAATAATAGAGCGGTTTTCAATTCAGTGTCGAAAGTAATTAGCGAATTGCTTTGGTTTATGATAACTTCACTCAGTGATTGATTCAAAGTTCTCGCGCCGCTTTTTCAACCGATCACAAGTGAAACGAAGACCAATCGTGGCTCGCGCGTGCACATTTTCCTGCGCTTTGTGTCGGCTACGTGTTATTACTTCGAGTTTTGATTGGTTTACTGGATTGTCTTCGTCCATTTTGATTGGCCAAAGTAATTACTTTGGTTTTGGTTTTACGACACTCAATTGAAACTCGCTCTAAAACGACGGGGTTTATGACTAATACCGCACGGGAATTTTCCCAAACGGCTAAAAACTGATTACTGTTGCTGTTGCAAAAGTACTGTGGGAAAACATTACATCAGTCTCTTTGAGGAGAAATCCGTAGAAGATCTTGTCGAAGCTGTTCAGAGTTACGGAAACAAAAAAATTGTCTATCGTGTTGCTTGCACGAGGGAATGCACGCTTAAACATTAAAAGATACACTTAGGGGCCGACGTTTTAACTCGTGAGATGGGAGAGGGGGGGGGGGGGGGGGGGCTTTCTGGTCAGCAAGTTCTTTTTTCTAGCAACCTGGTGGGCAGGATATTTTTTTCCCTCCTAAATGCTCTGCAGGATATTTTTTTTCTCTCAAAAAGTGTCGTGTTTACATTTACAGAATGTATTTACATTTACATTTTGGTTATTGCAGTAATAGTTCTAATATGGAGCTGCAAAGCCTTAAAATGTTATTATATTGATATATGTTGTCTTATATTATATAAGACATTGCAAAAACCTTATATTTCAATAGAAAGTAATTACATGAAAATGCTTCAGTTGAAAAGATTAACAATGAACAAATTATTTTTCTTTGTCTCATAAAACTTGATTCTTCAAATAGAAAATTTACCTCCATTACTGCTTGTGATAAGTTAACGAGTTTGGATACAGTGCGAGCCAGCAAGCCAGAAATCCCTGATCCCAATAACCGCAAGCTACCTAAGGAACTGTAGGCTAACTGCAGTACTAACTAGGCTAACCGATGTGTAATTTAGGCCAACCGTAATGGCTTGCATGACTCATATGACCTGGAGCCATGTGAACCGAGCAAGCAAGAAATCCCTTATCCCATTATAAGGGCAAACCGCAAGCTACCTAAGCTCACTGTAGGCCAACTGGTGTGACGTTTAGGCTAACCAGAGTGTTATTTAGGCCAATCAAGGTGTTATTTTAATTGGCTAACCAGAGTGGCTCGCTGGCTTGCAGATTATCCGGAATGGTTGCAGTTTTGCTGGAATTTTGTAAAGCCCCCCAGGAATGATGAAATAGCTTTGCAACAATTTTTTTTCCTTGCTTGCAGCAGTGCAAGAATTTTTTTTTATTCCATTTGTGCTGCATGCAATTTTTTTCTTCCAACAAGCGCTTGCAGGATTTTTTTTTAAAAAATTAGCGGGCCCCGCCCCCCCCCCAAGCGTTAAATGGTCGGCCCCTTACCGAAAGCGTCAGAAGTTTCATCTTCACTAGCTCTTACAGCAAGCCAATGATCATTTCTCCAGTTTCTTTCATGGTGTGTACGGCTAAAATTTTTGTTTCTCGAACACTTCCACTGTTTACGAGTTTCTCTTTTCTGTTTCCGTTTAAACTCAAGTATGCGCAATAACACCGGAACCCAGGTTTTCTGGGAAAATGGAGACCATTATCCCAGAGTCTTTCCGGCCGCTCACCCGCTGACCAAAAAGCCCGAGTACTCTGGGTACGAGATTGCATATTATCAAGAGAAAATGAGGGGACAGAGACGGAGGCTCAGGGCGTTGGCCGGGATATGTCATGTCCACGAAAGCTATTTTTAGACGAGCAGAAGTCTTTGTTCTAG
>NC_090888.1:40207292-40239792 GCF_036669925.1 Montipora capricornis | reverse complement strand
TAAGGTAATGTACGGGAGTACGTTGATCATAAAAGCTACTGAGGCTATCCATTTTCTGTCCGACATAAAATAAACGTTGCATTCGATTGCTTTCAAATTTCATAGCAAATCGAAAGACCGGCCCTCTTGCTGTTAAAACAAAGTCCTTAGCTCCTTCCCCTCCTCCAAGGCTACTTTCCTCCCCCCCCCCCCCCCCCACCAATGATTACGGATTGACGGTAATTCGAGGCTGCATCCCGGGTACAAAGCTCACTTTTGGGGGCTTTTAAGAGTTACTAAATATAACCCCGAAAGCTTTTAGCAAAATTACTAAACCGGCTGACAGAGCGCGTGCTAATCTGACGTGCAAATCGGACTAAAATCATTCTGTGGTGAAAATATACATAAAGTTGGATTGCATCTTAATTCTATTGTTTGGTAACATGCTGGCAGTGGACAAATTTCACAGTGCGGTAATGATTCGAATGCCCGACGTGACATTGTTTAACTTGCAATGTTTTAAGCTCTCAGAGATCATGGGTTTTTTGTATAAAAGACACAAGCGGCTAAAGCAGTATCGTCCATTGTCCAATAGCGACTCCACATGCATGCATTCTCTGCGTGCTTTTTACGTAAGGAAATGAAGACTCGAAGGAGTTTACAAAACGCATAGCGCCATTGACAAAGCACTGATTAAATTGTTCTTGAAACCATGCTGATGAAAACTTTTCAATTTTGCCACTGTTTAACGAAAGATAGAATTGTTAAATGGACACGGGTCAATGACTGTCTTTTGCTGTGATAGATGACAAGGTGGGAATATGAATTACAACTTTAAACCAATTTTCTTGCGATGTACATTCCGTCAGAAATTTGCTATCGATCACCTTCCGCAAACTAATAGTGGTTCAGAATAGTAACACGCACAATGTGAAAAGAAAAAAACGCCAAAACTGCGGTGACATTGGCTCTCACAAAATTTTACTCTGGCTAATTCGTAAGCACTTTGCCCTAATATTCTCAAGCAGCTAGTAGATAGGTGAAAAGAAAACAAACCAGGAAAATGCGATGCCGCAAAAAAAAGAGAAAGGGAAGGAAAGGATTTTTTTTTAAGTGTCTAGTCGATTGATTTAGCGCTGGAGCACTAATTGGGGACACTGTAAAGTGAAATTAACAATCAACGCAAATCAAGTCAAATGTTGGTTTTTAAGGAGAGGGGAAAACCGGAGTACCCGGAGAAAAACCTCTCGGTGCAAAGCAGAGAACCAACAAACTCAACCCAGATATGACGCTGAGTCTGGGAATCGAACCCGGGCCACATTGGTGGGAGGCGAGTGCTCTCACCACTGCGCCATCCCTACACCCCTGCAATTGTAACTCAAACAAACGTGCACCCTGCGAAAACTACTTCCAAAGGAAAATGAGGATGCTCTCCCTTTCCCCTTAACTAAAATAGGTCTGTTTCTCCTTTGCACGGAAACACCCATAATTAGATTTTCCCTCTCTCTTCCAAGGTTCGGAGAGTTATCAAGAGTATCCAATTCCTTAAGCGTGTATTCGAATCCTTCGACGAAAGCTGGAGACACTTAGTTATTAAAAGCGCTATCTTGTTTTAGTCCCAATTCCGTCACAAAATGTGGCTCCCGGGCACAGAGACAGCGCCCTCAAAAGTTGAGCAGCGTCTATAGAAGTACCATTGGCAAAAAGCCTGGCCATTTTTGCTTTTTAACTGATGCAAAACCCACTTATCAGGCATGAAAGCGATTCAGAAAGGACTTGACATTTTGACAGTAACGGAATCTCATTCTATCAGATAATCACACATGTATCGGTGTACAAAATTATTGTTAAAGTGCCTTGCAAAGAGCGCTACAATGAATTAGAACTAACGATTCACATCAAGTCTTGCTACACAACAAGAGATCATGGAACCAGAAAACTAACCTAAAATCTATAAAATAAACAACAATCATCTCGATTTCATTTTCATTTTCTTGTTACACCAACTGACCTTTGACAAGCCAAAAATTTGTGAAAACAAGAAATGTGCAACTCATGGGATCACAAGTTTAGGTGTCGAAATCCTCTCCTAGAGAGGTGAAAGGGTCACATCATTGCAAAGAAAAAGAATTTTAACCGACGGTGATTTTCGATCGCACGATATCTCTGGCTACAAGAAAGGGTGTAGTTAGCAATACGTATGCGCACATTTGGTGACATGTGAGCTGTTTGGCGCGGTACACTTTAAATCTAAAGCGATTTCTTCTCAAACCTGCGATAATAAGATAAAGTCATAATGGTTAAAAGTGAAGCAGTTGCTAATTGATCTGGCGCCTCGGCGGCGAGATCTTTGTGATAACGGTTATTAATTGGCCAAAAATACTGACAACACTAATGAAAACACATTTGGTTCATTAAACCTGAACACTAAAATCGATCAAAGATACCGATTAATTTGTAAAGAAGCCATGATGAATTAAAGTCCTCTTCAGTGACTCGCATTGCACTTAGGGGTTCACATAGGAGACAATGAACACAATGACAATCGTCGCAATAGTGCTCGCGGGAAAGATTTCCTCGGTCCCTACCGGTTGAAATTCAGGCCTGTCAATCACTCATTCGCGTAAAATAACTTGGGCTGCTCGCCACGAAGTAAATTCCCGGAAGACGCTACGCCTTCGTAAAACAACAGCCCCTTCGCGAAATTCAGCGGGTGGCATTTTAAAACGCCTATACGGCTTGTCCTAGTTTCGCGCATGAGCCCTCAATAGCTTGAGAAGGCACACGTTGAGAGCTTAAATTCCCTCTGCTGAGACTACGAACAAAGAAGGCAAACTACGAATACGTGGAGATAGAAAAATACACTTTACAAAGATACAAAGAACATAAATCTCATTTCCAAGTTGTATTGTTTGAGAAATATGGAACAGCACTCTATTTCCAATTTGCTTAATTATTAGTCTTGACAGATGCTTGGAATCTCTCTGCCAGGTGGCGAGCTTCATATATCAGCCTAGAAGACCTCAATCAAATTTTCAACAACCGTCACAACCATTTCCCCGCCGTTCAGAAGATACAGGGACCGCGGAGTACTTTTGAAAGTGGAGGGGGGGGGGGGGGGTATATGTACCAGTGGTGTAAATTACTAAATCTTTGATCAAGGCAAAAACAACACGGTAAGAAAAAGAAGGGGAGGGGGGGGGGGGCTATAGCAACCCCTGCCCCTCCCTCTGCACGGCCCCTGAGATAGCTTGTAAACACAAGAGAATCTTTGCAGAAGAGAGGACACCAATGAAAACAAAACATTGCATTTGAAGCTAATTGGTGTTGATGGTCAAAACGAACCAAGATAATATTATTTACAATATTTTATGGGCGAATATTATCCTTGCCACGGCCAACAAGAAAATAAAAACACTCCAGGTCTTACTTAACAATAACAGTGACCTTGCTTTCAAAGACCCTAACTCTCTTAAATATCATTCACAGGGAAGGAGCAATCTTTCAGGAGCTACTTAGGGTGCGTCGATTGACCGTATTCCGGAATAGGAATACATGGAATATAAGATAGAAATCCTGCCTTTTTATGGAGATTCACAGTAAAACTGTCAAACATCTGCTAAAGTGCTATTTTAAACATATTTTTTTATCCTTGCTCCTTTGAAACGCGCCAAACATACTGTTTTAATCATCACTCCACACATTCTTATTCCGGAATAGGGTCAATCGAAAGCGCCCTTACATGCAATATTCTTGGAAACCTAATGATTCAAATTGGGACTTGCAATTTAAAGATAGTATCTTCCATGCAAAAACATTTCATAGGTTATCTGATACTAAAAACATTCCAAACTGTAATGCAAATTGTCAAAAAAGAGTCGCTGCCATTTGCTTATGTTAGCGACCTATCGCCAAATATCACCTCATAGTACCTCTCACATTTTCTTTTAATATTAAAGCAAGCTAGAATGTTCCTCCCCTGATTAAAAAATGTCTTTCATTCTTTTCATCACCTAGAGGTGTTAAGTATGCTGTTTTCCAAGGATGGTTTAAGGAAACCGTTATAAATATCCCCTGGATTTTACAAAGATGATTAAAACTGCAGATTTAAAAGGGTATAGCAAAATTTATCCTCTTCCTGACTAAAAAAAAACAAAACAAATAAAAAACATTTTTGACACCCCCAAAAAGCTGATGGTGTGAGAATACACTATCTCACTCTTGCAAAAACAGTGTAAGGGAAAAAATAACTTCTAACAGGCTGGGGACAAAAGTCAGCTCTTATCTTTCCTCTTTATCAGCACAAAAAATTGTCCACACCTTGATTACAAGCATCTTGCTGAGAATTTAGCATTGTTCTTCCCTTGCTTTTAAAATCTCAATGAATGAAATGCATTGTGCACCCTGTGTGGCAAAGCTCGTCCAGAGCCTTGTATTGTTTCCATACAAGACTGTTTTGACTTGAGATAATTTTGTTTTAAATATTTGGCGAATGAATCTGATCCCTTTCCATCACTCGCAAATCTTACAAATCAGTTTTCATATTAAATTCCTTGCATTGGTTCTAAAATTTTAATTAACAAATTATGCAAACATTCATCATAGGTCTGATGTACTACAAAGAGCGGGTGTATCTTCAAGTTACCTACCCCTGTGTGAAAGACACAAAGTGCTTGCTTTCATAATAAAAATATGATGAGCACAAAATAGCATTTAAATACGATTTTCTCAGGCAAAGAGCTAAAAGGGGCAAACATACACTTTCAACGAAAAATGTCACCTAGCCTATAGTATCACTTTTATTTAAGTTTTCAGCTGCCTGTCTTTATCAATGATTTGATCACTCTTGAAACCAAACTACACATTTCTTGCACTCAACAAAATGCAAGCTGGTGTATCTTGTGTCTTAAGAACCATGCCTTCAATGGATCCTAAGTCTTAACTAACAAGACAATGGAAGCATTTCCACATGTTGGCTGAGAATATATAGCTGGTGATTTTTCTTTCAAATCTTGAAAGCTGACACTTCAGCAATTAGCATAGATCCTTCCTTTAGCATGCAGCGAAAACTTTTAACCACTACAATCAAATCTGTTATTGTCTATGACAATCTTGTACACTATTTAATCAGTTTGTGAGCACCACATGAAAACATTTTTGTCCAACTACTCTTGCATCTGGTCTACCACTAGAGTTGTATCTGACCTTAATAAAATGTGTATCCAGGTTTGCAACAATTCTAAGGAAGGACTTGGGGATAACTTCTCTGCCCTAAATTTAATTAGGAGAGCTTAGTTTGCCTGAGGGTCACAACCAACTATTGCTCTCCCATAAAGAAATTTCAATCACTCTATGTTACAGAAACCAGGGAAAAGCTCTTACATAGAAGAACCTCATCTGACCGCCTGTGAGCATAATTAAAACCATTAAACCAAACTCCTTCTTTAATTAAGGCCTACAGCAAGGTAAAAAATCTTCCCCAGCTCCTGTGAGTGTTGACTTTAAGAAAGCACAGCATTTTAACAGCAAGCACTGTCAATCTTCCTTACAAAAGGCTGCTTTAACTTGTCAACAGAGGGGATCAAGAGTTATACAAATTTGTTGAAATTTTTCTGCAAATTTTCAAGGGTACACATCAGTTTTCTTGAGTGTTAAAAGATTATTAATGAAAAAGGGTGTTAGTTCACCATGGATTACTTTCTGTTCACATGCTAAAATGAACACATTCAAGCAGTTTTTAAGCCAAAATGGTCTCAATACACAAAAAACCTAAGACAGGTCTCATAAATTTATGTTATTTACAGCAAAACGCAAAACCTGTGGGAAAGAATCTGGATACAATAAAACCCTGATATGACAAACCCAACTATGAACTAGGAAAATATTTTAAGAATTCACAATTACTGTACAAACATGTGATAATAGCTATGGAATAAAAACAGTTGTTGAAAAAAAAAATGCATGGGCAAAATATCAAGGTAATACAACACTTCAGGAAATGGGAAGTTGTAGTTTTCCTGAAGCAATTTTCATTAAATCCAACAACAGCTGAAACGTAACAGAAATGGACAGATAAAAAATGAATCACAAACATAAGTTGGCTAATTGAACATAACTTATCAAGTGAGCATCAATGGTCTGCAGAGCAGACATTACTTTCTTCGTTGCTTTTCATAATTCAACAGTCTGTTGCTATAAAGTGAGCTTTTGCCAACTTCATGTGACACGAGACAGATACCAAAACCTCGTGTTTTAGGACAACCAACATTTTAAGTCTGGAATTAAGTCGTTGCCAATCGTCGACAATTTCAATTTGCGGCCACTCCAGTGACCGAATGGGGAGAAATGGATCAAAGAAAAGCGAGGGTTATTTATCTCGGTTTGTGCTAAATTTGAAGCAAAAAATTGTGCAGCCGAAAAATCCCTCAAATAATTTCAGAATCTCCTTTAAACATAAGCAGGAATTCTTAGAAGCGATTAAATGAACATTTCGCAAAGAGCGAACAATAAGAGCTCGAATTATCAAATAGGAAGTCCGATGCCAGATGGAATCGATAAAAAACTGCTTATCTCCAACAAAGAATTTGCAAATTGTTTATACTTTTACCTTATGCATTAACACGTTGCTTTACAACAGACCGATTGAGTTTCTTGTGGATGAAACGGTTTCCTTCATTACGCAATTTCGAAGTGTTAATGCATCGAAATGCGATTGCAACTAAATACATGGCTTTCATGTCTTTGATGGTGTTTACTTTTCCACATCCTTTTGTTGGCACACGAGAAAACTAATAACATAACTACAACGAGAATTAACTAAACAAAGAAGATCAATAAAGTGAGAAGGAAATTCGCATTGAACCTGGGTTCTCGGGTTGCACAGGAGAGGAAAAAATTAAAGGCGAGACCTCAAGTGAGATTAATTTGCATAATCAGCGTACGGTCACGCAGTGTTATCACAAAAATGCGAGAACTTTCTTCCTGTAACGAACAGTGCTCAAACTGCTGAAGCTAATATTGTTTGCTCACCTGTAGTTGAGAACTGAAAGACCCTTGTGTCACGTCCTTTATCAAACACATAGGATATCTGCGCGGTCTGTGGGGATGCCCAATTCCAGTTTACTTCAGACCCCGTCTCGGCATCTTCGAATACCTTTTCTTTGCCAGTTGAATCGCCGTCGAGTATTAATAAATTGTAATGAGACAGTCCGTATTGCGCTATCTGAATTGGATAATAATGTCCTTTTGAATTCCACTGCGAAGAAACGGGAACATTTTCAATACCGCTAATGCATTTAACTCTTGTGCGACCTTCTACGTGATAAGTTTCAAACCAAAGAAAAGGGTCTTTGGTTTGGTATACATTTCCCGGTTTTGTGTGGTGTACCTCTGAGTAAGAATGTCGCCAATCGAGCAAAGAGCTCCCCGCCAAATCCTGAACTTCGCCATAAATATCAAAATATTCCTTCACGAAGGAAAAGGGAACATATGCTTCGCCTCCTTCGAGCCTTGCGGTGAATTTCTTTTCCCCGTTCACTATCCCGTCGATTTGTTCGACATTTGGACAAACGATTTGTTTGCTTGCAGCTTCGTCCGCTTTCAATAACTCCGTTCCTTCGCTTCGTTCATTTTCTTCATGGGTTGTTTCAGCAATTACCCTAGAGCAATCCGTAATCGCTAGGGTTGCACGTCTTATCTCTTCAGATTTTCTTGTTGGATTAGCAGAATGAACTTCGCATCCACTCCAAAACATGTATAACGTAAACAGCGAAGTTAAAGCACAGGACAAAAACAATTTCAGAGACGGCTTGTGCAGGCAAAACGGTCCTAAACGCATCTTTCAAACTCTTCATTAGAGTATCGTCTGGGTAACCTTCCGACTCATTAGAATCAAAATCTCATTTATCGACAATATTACAAAACGCCGCGAGATCCACATGTTTCTCTTGCAATTACTTTCCCATGACCACAACCACCATATTGCTTTCGTTGCCTAGTTTCAGTCCCCCACGAGTATATGAGGTTGATACCATCTACACCGCATCATTATGCGAACCATTGATTGTTTGGCCTCTGAGAGTCACTATTTGTTTACTTTTATGAGAAGAAAAGCAGCTGTAAGCCAGAATAAATATTATTGCTGCTCAATCTTTTTGGCACTTTACAGACGTCGTGTGTGTGCGAATGGCGTAATCGGATATAGTAGTTATGTGATAGTTCTCTTTGTTAAATTGTATCTTTGTATGAGAAAGACGTGTTTGTAATCGAGGAATCATAAACCAAAGCAAATTTCGTCTAAAACCGCGATATCGTGAAGTACCGTCTGACAAGGAGCTACCATTAATCAACATACTTAAAGAGGTATTTTTCCTTTTGGCGCGTTTGGGCCATTTTGGTGTTTTGCAAATACCACTTAATTATATTTGGCTGAAAAATAATGCACCTATCAATGTTAAGCTGCTGGGGGAGGGGGGGGGGGGGGCGGGCATATGCGGGGGATTTGAACTCAGATCAGTTTTTCTGTACAAATGCCCGTCGCCAGGGAAGTTATCCTGGGTAAAAAAGGGTAAATTCCTCACCCCAGGGGCACCCGGAGCTTAGAACGATCTGCCACGTGTTCCAGAGCGTCAACATCCACGAACTCCTGCCATTCGTCTTTGAATTGCTGAACCAAGAATGAAGATTTCGTCGTCAATATTAATTTTGAATTCTCTTTTCACCGTATTGATAAAACTCTCACCAACTACCACAGCCTTACAGCTCTCGCCGTACTGAACAAGAACCTAAATAGTAAATTTATTAAATACATCGGTCGAGCTCCGACCTTGAAAAAAAAAATCCTCTGGCTCCCGGGTACAGGTTGGGTGACACTTAGCCTGATTGTCATCACTTCTCTCCCTTTTTATTCAACTTATACGACGTACAGTCTACTTTAGACTTCAAATCTACTTCAACGAAACAAAGATTTTAAACAAGCTGAGAAGATTCAAAATAGGCGAGGCAAAGAGTTGAACCCGGATCGATGGCAGTTTCAGACAACCTACCGGAAAATCGAATTTTTTGGAGTATTGAAATAATAGTACCCAGCAAAACAATTGAAAGTTAACCGTCTTCAACGTTGGTTCTTAGACCTAAATACTGTAGATCAGCGAGGCATAGCTAAGAAACGCTATTTCATGTTGAACTTAAGCTGTAATTCTGCCTGTTTTCATTCTTTTTAGAGCGGTAAGCTTGTCAATATTAACATGGGATATTGCGTCGTGTAATTGTAATTGTCCAATGTCAGTTTGAGGATGGAAGTTGACCCTGAGGGTCCGATTCTCAGACGGTCCAAGGTAGCTCGTGTCACGCAAGAGAAGAGTGCGTGACACGAGCGACCTGAACCGTCAGAGAATCAGGCTATTGTAGGTGACACTGAACCTTTAAACGGATTTCCTGTTTATAAGTAGGAACAAGGCAACGGAACAGGACGAGCGTGCTCTTTTTGCACGGAGTCGCTTATTCCTTTCTATCTATCTTTCTTTCTTTAAGATACTGGATTCTAAACATTAAAGACAACAAACATTTTCGAGGCCATAAACCAACCATCGAATTTTGGCTCAAAAGATTGCGTGACGAGAAAATTCTGCGGGATCTGCGGCTGGTTCGCCCAGCGGCAAAAAGCACACAAAACAAAATGGCGTCCTGCGAACGAGAACGATTTCTTCTTTGGCTTTTTGGCTTACCTTTTTTGCAGTCCTATTAAGTCCTAAGGCTTTCGAAAAATAGGAACCATTAGTCTTAAAATATGGGTATTTTCTTAAATTATCAAACAATATTCAAAACCAGAAATTTTATTTCACATCTTCCTTACGTTGCACTTGTACGTTGATAGCCGGTAATAAGGTTAAGCTTACTTAATACGTAATGGCATGCGTAATCCGGAAAGAAGATAACTATCCAGTAACATATGGAGTATTGACTATTTCGGGGCCTGGCAACATCGTATGGATGCCTCATGAGCTACATTTAATTTGTTTTCTGTATTTGGAATTCTTACATCATGAGCTATAAACGGGTTCACCCATGCGAAAACGATTGCATCTTGGAAGAACATCTTCGAAACAAAATGACAAATTATGTCTCTTGTTCAGGGACTTTTCCTGTCCCGTCTAGCTTCTTTCTGGCAGCTACATCTCTCCTTCGTCTTATTTCTTCTTGGAGATAATTTAGACGTCGACGCTAGAGGGTCGTATATTTGTAAATGCGAGGATTTTTCTCTGAAAGACCGGCCTTTTGTAGCGATATGGAACGCCCCTACTGGTGGCTGTTCTGTAAACTACAGCATCAACATCAATTTGAGAGATTTTGATATCTTGGAGAATCCCAAGCAAACATGGGATGGAAAATATGTGACAGTATTTTATAATGCCCAGCTTGGATTATATCCGTATTTTACTGATCCGGAAGGGACGAATTCGTACAATGGCGGAATGCCTCAGGTATGTGAAAAGTCAGAAATCTTGCCTCTTGGTATTGTTACGTCTCGGGTCACTGAATCCTTCCTTTGCCACTTTTTTGCGTCAAGTCCCTTCAGTTATTGTAAACAGAATCCACATTTTATTTTGCAGTCAGGATCAAATTACAAAGTTTATATTTGTAATATAGCCATTTGTCTGTCCATTAAAAATGATAACTGAATCAATATATCATTTGTGTACATTACATCAAGTAACTATTGAGATTCCACCATGAAATCTAAAGCAGCGTTTTTATCATGTCATTTTTAAAGACAATTTTTATCTTTTAGTTGATAGATATTGCTGCTCATCTCAAAAAGATGACAAAAGACATTGTGAAAAAAATTCCAGATCCACACTATAATGGGCTTGCTGTGATTGACTGGGAAGGATGGAGACCCACATGGGACAGAAACTTCGACTCAAAGCGAATTTATCAGAGCCGGTCCCTTGACCTTGTTCAAGAAAAGTATCCTGAATGGCCAATGGAAGAACAAATCCAAGAGGCAAAAAAAGAGTTTGAAAGGAAAGCCCGTATATTTATGGAAAGCTCAATAAAACTTGCTAAGCGTTTGAGACCCAAAGGATTGTGGGGTTTCTATGGATTTCCTGACTGTTTTGGAAGCAATGAGACAAATTATCACTGCTCAAATGAGGTAAATCATAATTATATACAGAAAGGAAATAATTATTATAGAAACAAAAGGAAAAGAACTTTATTTAAGTGTCTAGTCTTCTTGTGCTGGAGCACTTATTGGGGACACTGTAAACTGAAATCATCAATAAGCACAACTCAAATCAAATGTTGGTTTTTGAGGAGAGGGGTAAACCAGAGTACCCAGAAAAAAACCTCTCTGTGCAGAGTAGATTACCAACAAACTCAACCCACATATGACACTGAATCTGGGAATCCCGGGCCACATTGGTGGGAGGCGGGTGCTCTCACCACTGCACCCCAAATACTTGGTTACTTTCTTTTTTCTTTCCATTGGCTTTATTTAAACCCACAGTTAGTAATAAATTTGTACATCCTACAAGTTCTTGAAATAATTTATCTACTATTAGATTACTCACTTATCCAAGAGTGATGTATGTAACATGAAATTTCCCAATAAGAAACAGTACATTGTATGACAATGCCGCACTAAAAATTAAAGTCAAAATGATGTTATTTTCTAGGGTGGCAGGAAAATGTTGAACAGTCGAACCTCGATTATCCGATTTCTCGATTATGCGGACTTTTTCTCTGGTCCCAATTTTGTCATGAATATTTATTAGTCATCATCAAGATCCCTAGCCATATTCTTTTTAAAACTACAGCGTTGAAAAGTAAAGTAAACGCGAGTTTGTTTCTCTTTCAAAGCAGCGCTCGCACACGTCGTAACTAATGCAGAACTTTCGAATGACGGACAGTGAAGATGAAGACCATGTTGTTTTCCAAACGATTTGCAAATGTTTTGTTTCACGATTAAATGTCGCGTTCTTAACGTAATCAGTTTTTGTTCCTCATTAATATTGATATTCTCGATTATCTGGACCCTCGACTATCCGGACTATTTCGTGTAGTCCCAACGAGTCCGGATAATCGAGGTTCGACTGTAACACCTGGATCTGCAACACTGGGACACCACTGTGCGCATAACTCTCTTTCCTGATCGCCTCATACCCTTGCCCCTCCCCTTCCTCCTCAAATCAACATCGGCCCCAACTAAGTTGATGACAGACACTTAACAACATCAACATTTGGACTTTTGGAATTAACTGAGGGGAAGGGAGGGGCAAAGGTATGAGGTGGATAGGAAAGAAAGTCCTGTACAGTGTCCCAGTGTTGTAGATTCAGGTGACAATATTGTCCGATTTTCATGTGCAACTGCCAACATAGTTTGTTTTAGGTAATTATGTTCGTGAAGATTGTGTGCATGTCTTTTTTTTTACCGGTTTCAGCACTTGGACTCCTTCAATTTGACTACTGTCTGTTTTGCTGTTATGTGGTCTCATTGATCTGTAGTCATTCAGAAGATTTTGCCAAAACGACCACATTGCTGAAGGAAAGGCCAGACCACAACACCAGGAACTACATGCCCTACTTTTTTCGACTAGTGTGTGGGATCTTTAACATCCCACAGAGTTTATGAACATTGAAGGGTTGTGAGACGGGGCTTCCGGTTTATAGTCCTTATCTGAGAAGACTTGAAATCTAACCATTTGCGGGCGTAATTACAAAGGCAGCACTTTCTCCTAAGTTATTTTAAGACGGGAGTGTTGGTCCGGCCGGAGTCGAACTCAGGACCTCCCGCATGGCAGCCCGATGTCTCTGTTAATTTGTCAAGGATTGTTGTTTAATGGCCATTACCTCCAATAAGTCTTCAATAGTGGAACCTTGATAAACCATCCCATGAAGACATTAGAAAGTCATTGGTTTGACTCCTGGGGGAGACGTTACATTTTCTGTTAAAATATGCTTGAGTATAACTTGATGATAAGTGAGAAGCTAAATTTGATATTATTTCCCTTTTAGCACATGGAAATGAATGACCAAATTAAATGGTTATTTTCAAGCAGCACAGCACTGTTTCCTTCCCTATACATGTATGATCAACAGCCATGGAATAAAGATTATGCTTATGGTCGATTAGAAGAGTCATTCAGACTGGCAAGTTTGGTTTCAAAAGAAAAAGGGAGAACTTTGCCAGTTTTCCATATTTTCGTCACTTGTATGAAGGAAAGCCATTGGAATTTGATTACCTCACTCAAGTAAGAGATCTTTTATCTTTTTAATAATATGCTTTGACTCCAAGAATGAACATACACCTCTCTCATGTGTATACCATAGATATGCAATGCTCAAAATTATAAAGCAATTCCAGGTGTCCCTGTTTCAAAAACCAGGCAACTAAACCAGTAAATTTGGTTGCCCTAATAAACACTTGGTTGCCCATTAGGAAAGCCCCTACGATTAAATGCACACCATGCTGAGATGCTATGACATGGCGTTGGAGCTTGAGTATCCCATAGCTCTAAGTGTGTACCTGTGATTTTTTGTGGAAGTCTGGGTTTAAGGTTTAGCAGTTTCAAAATGGAGTCTTCAATCTCCATCTCATACATTTTCCTATCTGATGTAATGTTTTTCAAAAGCTATAGATATTCAAAACACAGGAAAATGCTCAGCTGTGACAAAGAAATTATTGTTAGTGTCACACTAATGTTGGACATTGACAATAGAGAACCAACAAGTGAGTCGGGTGCTGCTTATGTAATTCACTTTCTATTTTTGGCTGGGTTGTCCGTTGTTTTTTCTTTGGGCAACCAAGCTTTTCATTTTACCAAAAACTAGTCCCCGCTAAATTTTCTGGTCATCTGGTACAACCTGATGACTGCTAATTTTGAGCACGTTGACTTTGTAATATAAGCTTCTTAATGATGACATGAAGTCATTGAAAGGTCGATCAACAACTTTTATTTTGCTGATTTTCAATTTAGTTTTAATTTTTAACCCTTTCACCCCTAAACCGGCCATACTTAGTATTTTACTCTGTCTAACACCAGACGATTTTACTCGTTAATGGAGAACCTCTAGGAGTCTATGGGTTAAGCTATCATAATTATTATAACCATTATTAAATTTTGTTAGTATTTTATTATTTAGTATAAACAAGGCTGCTGTTGTGACTAAATTGTTAGCAGCTGAGATAAATATGCTGGTATATCCCACTGACAAAGCAAATTTGTCTCATTTATACAACAGGAAATCTTCCAGAGCAAAGACTTATGCAAATAATTTGTGGTCATTGTTTTTTTGATTACCAATTAGGAAGGCAAATTGGTATTTGGAAAAACAAGACAACAGTCATGAATGCATAAATTAGAGAAATCTGTCCCTCTTGATACAGCGATACACCTACGTTATTTAACAGGTCATATTTCTGAATAAGGACTTTGTTTCATTTTGCTGAGTACTGTAAGCCATGGAAAGGCACTAACATTTTAGGCAATTTGATTTATTCACCATCCTATCAGTACTTGAAATCATAATTCTGCCCACCAACTTAACTAGCCTAGTGTCTTTTTAATGTACAATTTAGTGGTAACAGTAAAGTTTTCAATTTTGAGCCCTTCAAAACATCACAGTGCAATTTCGTATGCTTTTGTGTTTGACATTCAGACCCTATTTGTTCAGTGACTTTCATAAATTATTCCTATTTTGTCTGCTTTACAAGGTTGATCTCCAGAATACAATAGGCCAGGCAGCAGGTATGGGTGCAGCAGGAGTGGTCATGTGGGGGAACAGACGTGATGAAAACACCTCCCCTTTAGTGTGTCAAGAACTCAGTGACTACGTCACAACAAAGCTTGGGCCATATTTGGAGATGTTACATCATAGACTAGAGGCTTGTAGTGAGAAGAAGTGCAACGGCCGTGGAAGATGTGTGAAAAGAAATTAATTTTATCAAAGTGGATGAGTGATGAACCACATTTGTACAGGGAAAAGTGTGATGGATCTCCCAGGATATTTGACCCTGTCATACAACATTTCACTGACTTGAAGCAAAGAGGTAAAAAATAGTTTCAACTTTTGTGAGTCAGTAGGGTTGAGGCCCTCTCATGAGGAAAGGAGGGGGGCAGGGGTCCTTGTTCACTTATTCCCTTAAAAAATTTGCTTCCAAACTTGTTTTCAGCTTTTAGATCCCTAAAATGGCCTATGCTCCCTTGCTCCCAAAGATATTTTGTCTTTGCTCCCCTGTTCCCCAAAACCCTTGGGAGGATCTCAGTTTTTTCATTCTGTCATGTCATCCATTTTCATACAAAAGTGAACTGTCTCTGGAATGAGAGATGTTTAAACGAGAAAGCAGCAATCATCACTTTGAAATGCCCTTCATTAATAAACACCAAACCAGAATGATTTCAAAATACAGAAGATTTTTAAGAGGCTGAGTTTTGGTGAAGTACACGACCAAAAGCTCACTCGAAATAGTGTTTATAAGGCTAAAACTGGCTGAAAAAACAAGCGAAGTGAACAAGGTGTGGAAGCATAAATTTGTTAAATGGAGATGACCTACGTGCTAGTAGCATTATCCTGAGATTTGATTTAATAGCTTCGCCTTGATGAACGGAACCCAAAAAAACCACTTATTCCTCACTGGACTCCGACTATTTTGCAGTGTTAAAAAGTTTCGTAACAGAAAAGTTGCTAAAGGTGATATCCGCAAGTATTGCATCTTTCTAGTCACATTTCTTCAACATGTCGCTGATGCTCTTTCATTTGTGGACGAAAGTATTAGTTTCATTATCAGATGGAAACAATTCGGAAAAGCACGTAAATCTCTTTTTGTAAAATTGTGCCAAAATTCACGGTGAGTTTTCGCTAAAAATGCCTTTGCTGAAAATCTTACCAGTTTCTGAGAGAAAGCGAAGTTACTTTTGAATTTTTGATTGCGCACAGAATCATGATTACCCTTATCTCGGTTACAAATAGGCGACGATATTGAATAACACGAGAAGTTTATGAAACTAGAGTTGAACTATTCTCGAAACAAAGCCGTTTTAAAGAATCAACTGGTCACCTGATGAAAAAGTTTGCTGTGGGGTCGAACATCTGTTGGTTATTCGATGAACTGTGATCATCCAACCTGATGTTCGACAAAAGTGTTTGGATGCTTTGAACGTTTACACGGGCCTTATGTTGCTAACCATTTACAAGCGGAAACCGGTTGGGAGTCCGTTTGTTCAAATGGTAAGCAAAAATTCCCTATTGGGAAATTCTGTGGGGAACGGCGTGTACAATCCACATAGCTCGCTCAAATTTCCTTTCAAGTCTGCAAGGAGGCTAAGTAAATGTTAAACAGAGTTAACTGAATAGAGTGTAATGTGAAGTGCTAGGTTTCAATCCCATATGAACCATGTGAGCGTTAGCCCTACTGATGGAAATGGGCCCACACAAGGACAGAGAAAAACTCTGACCAGGGTGGGAATTGAACCTAGATCTCCGCCGCTCTACCGACTGAGCTACAAGGTCAGACGGGAGCAGGCCGTGGGAACTGAAGATGTTAAAGTCACGGCAATGAACATGTACAAGTACAAGGAAAGGTTACGTTTATACAAACGTTTAGCCTGCGTGGCAGGCCGTACAAAGGGGCGCCGGAGTGTAGGGAGGGAGGGAGAAGGGACGTCCCTCCCTCCCTACACTCCGGCGCCCCTTTCTACGGCCTGCCACGCAGGCTAACAAACGTTGGCCGTGTAGCACTTATATTTTAAACAGAGTTAATGAATAGAGTGTAATGTGAAGTGCTTCATGTGTAATGTGAAGTGTAATGTGAATAGAGTGTAATGTGAAGTGTAATGTGTAAGTAAAATCTTAAACAACGATTTCCGTTCCGAATTTTCGGGTTAGAAATCTTTTGGACTTACTTCACGACGTTCCGAAAATTTTGAATTTTTTAATCAGGCACACAGAGAATAACATTGATGTTGCCTTCCTTCCGCAATTTTTGAAAAAATTTGGGTGAACCTTAGTTCTTTCGCAAAACCAAGTTGATGTGACATCACCCCATGTTACACTCACTCAGGACACAACGGGTAGCACACGTGGTCACGCTTAGAAGGCGTGATGCATAAGAAATTTCTCGGTTATGGGATTCAAAACTACGACCACTTTTCCTCTGCGCTCTTTTACATTTGAATAAAAAAGTGAAGTTTTCCACACAGGGTTCCAAAAACAAAAACAACAGTACATATTATATTTGGGACGATTTTGGAAGAATAAATAAAGTGGAAAAGTTTGTTGAGGTGATTATGGTCAACTTAAAAGAACTGAGGATTACATGGTGCCTGCATTGCATTAATTTAAAGGGGCAAAAAGGTTTCATTGCATTAGGGCAAAAATAAATGATACTAGCCACGTCACCCTTACCTTTGTAATGACTGGAGTCATTTTTCATTGTGCGTTTTTTTGATGTTTAAAAAGGTATCCAAAAACAAGATATTTTCATTTTTAGATCTCCAAATGGGAAAGAATCGGAAACCCCAGCAACCCGCATTTTTGCTCACAAAAACATTACCTGAGATAAACTCATCTCGGAAAACATGGACTGAATCAAAAACAAAGACCGGTTTCTTAATGAAAGAGCTTGCATTGCTGAACTCATCGGGATCGAAGGACAATTTTCCTTTCAAGGCCCATCACAAAAATTCCTCGAAAAGACTTGTCGTGTTTATGTCAGCTTCTGGGTCGGATGTTGAGGTGAACAAGCTCCACAGGAAAAATCAAGGAAGGAGGTGTTGCAGCCTGCATCCAGCGGACTGCATTTTGAAGACCAGTATACCAAAAGGTACCACTGCATGATAAAAAAAAAGCGAGTTTAGGAACAAGAGTATGAACACACGTGCATTTTGGGATTTATGGCCACGAGTTATATGGGGCGTGGAATTAGGCGAGTGCAATTTTGAGAACTTTCAGAACATCACGAGTGACCATAGATCATAAAATGAACGAGCCAACGTCAGGGGCTTCATAGCCCAGTTGGTTAGAGCGTTTCGCACCGGTATTGTGCGTGGTTGACTGGTTTTCAACCCGCGTTACCGTCCTGAAATTTTCCAGGCTTTCTCTACGCATTTGCTAAAATTGCGTCCATAACTGCGAACGATCATAGCTGTACTTGATTTGTATCCGCAGTTCACAGTATTGTCTGTTCCCCAACAACTTCCGTATTGCACTCTATGCTCCATGAGCGGCAAGATGAACCAAATCCCGCACTGTGATTGGCTACCCGAGCGGGCAAGATGGAGCTATCTTGCCCGCTCGGGATTTCTCACTTGGTCCCGCAACTTCGTCTCGGTTTTTCTAGGCCGTTTTTCCTTTAATACAACACAGCGAGTAGTAGTTTCTTTCTGTGTTTTTTAATCCGACATCAACACTAACTTTGCGCGGGACTGGTACAAGCTTTCCTAAGGGGGGTACAGTCGCTACAATATGGTCGCGGGTACACGAGACAACCCTCCCCCCGAGTTACCCACTCATTAGTTTAAAAAATTATATCAACCGTTTACATGAGGTGGCGAGAGACAACTCGGGTGGCGGGACAACTCGGGGAGGCGAGTTGTCTCTCGCCCCGGCAGGTAGGGTAACCCTGGCAGGTGAGACAACTTGTTCGCATGTAAACCGTTTGGCTCGACCACCCGAGACGAGACAGCAAAATAAAAATCAAAGAAGCAACAATTTGGGGAGCTTATACATGTTTTTAGTTTACTTTCGAAAGAAAAAGTTTTTTCCCGCCATAATTCTCAACGCTGTCAACGGAAAATTCTCGATTCATAAACAGCCTTTATTTAAACTACATATTAATGCTGCGTTAAGATTGTCAGTCCATTTGCTGAATGTGAAAACGCAACTATACTTAACAAAAAAGAAAGGCAAATGATGATACGCATTTTTTGAAGATGCGATGCGTCTTAAAATACATGCATAATTAAGTAAGGTCAACTTTGTCTCGCTCACGCAATTCTCATATAGACGCTCGGTAAAGTTGTCTCGGGAAGGAGGGCTGTCTCGGGTAAGCGAGACCATATAAACAAGCCCTTAATGTCCCGATTTTCCCAACAGTGTGGTGACGCCTATATCAACGAAACAAATCCTACAAATTGACGGCTTGTCACATATTGTCTCTTGCGAACGTAGGTTGGAAATGGTTGAGAAATCTTTTCAATGTGTTTTCGATTCATTGTCTTTTGGAATTCCGGCTTTAGTCTGTATTTGTTTTTGGCGTGTTTGTGGTGGGGAGTCAACAGAGAAACGTTTGTATTGTGTTTCAATGAAACTGTTGCTGGTCACAAAAGCTCGAAAATTATCTTGTTCCAACGCTCTCTCTCTCTCGTCCCTCTCTTATAAGAAGTTGCTTGGTATCTACAGAAAACAGGCAAAATCAAACATGTTTCTTTCATCTTTGGCGTAATGCAGATTTGTGCTTGACGTAAGCCGTTTGCTGTTTGTGTTTAGTATCGTTTGACTGATCTTTGTTTTCGACCACTTAGGCAGTCCATTACAAGTCCAATTTATCAACCCATGCATCTGGTCTATGGACTAGGGCTCGGTGCAATACAAACAGTACCACATCCAAGCTTACTTTACACACATGCCTCACAAAAAAGAGGATCGACAACGAAGATAAATATCTAACCTGAACATTTCTTCACACTTCACTCTGGCTAAAAATGTTAATTACTTTTTCAAGTGTTTGACTATTCCCGAGGCCGGCAAAGCTCTCCAGAAACAGCAAATGGCCGTTTTTTATACTGGAGACGCATAATTCGTCTGGGACGAACTTGGGCAAACATTTTTTCTGCGTCTATTAAATTCGTCTTGTATAAAGACGGCCACAAGACGCATTATGCGTCTGGACGAAGAATCTGTTTTAGTGTGCGTCTTCGAAGACAAACCATGAGATAAATATTTATATAATAACCCAAGTTATTCACGGATTTTGATTGGTTCTTGCCTATGATCTATTAGAGGACAGACGCACGATTGACGTCACCATTAGCTTTTATGCGAATAAAGTTTAATCCTTTATTATAATAAATATGTCTCCATAAACTCGATCGTCGCCTCGTGTCACGCACCGCTACAACTCAAAATTCAAAATGCTCTGGTTTCCAAACGAAGCACGCTATTGAGCTTTAAAATTGCAAATGTATACAAATTTACCGCCTCTTATGCCTGATGAGGATAAAAACTTTCGTGGCCTCTTAGTTTTGGATTTTAGAAAATGATGACGTCACGTGAAAACGATCTATTCTACAGTAGAGACACTACTGAAAATTACTCTAAAACTGTTACTTGCAAGCTTTTCAGCTGGTGTGGTATTAAGACCTTAGATTACTTTTCTGTGCTGAACGCTGGGACACAATAAATTCAGTTTGTTGATTTCAATGCCGTAAATATCACAAGTCATGATGAAATGGCACCGACGAGCGTCATATCTCGGTAGATTTACTTTGTGGCACAACGGCCACCGAGCAAAACCCCCGGTTTGATGCAAGCGCGAGGAGTCGCACACATTTTCCAAGGACAGTGACGAACATGCTTAATCCAAAGTAAAATTTTACCGACTTCAGTTAACAGACCTTCAGCAATCTTTCAGCTCTTTTCAACGATGAACGATGGAAGATTATCACACACCACCAAACGCTAGAATAATGAACTCCGACGAACGCACGAATCACCACGTGCGTTAGTTCGTCAAAGTGAGGCAAAACGTACCAAGCGCCTCAAAGCGAGGCAAAAGTGTGTCGACGACGAAAATGCAATCTTGAAAAAACTTCCCTTACAACACAAATTAGGGTTGCGTTCTCGTACTCGAACGCAATAATAAATTAAAATTCTCATCTCTTATCCACACCCACATTTGATTTAATTGCCCAACGGTACCCATGACACATTATAAGGTACAAACTATGATACATTCTGTTTTTGAGGAACCTTTTTAATACGAACTGAGATTAGGCTGAGATTACCAAGAGTTTAAGAACATACTAACATACGCAGGGTGAGAATCAGTTATGAATGTATTTTCTTTATTCTCATGTCGTGAGTAGTATAAATAAAAGTAAAAGAAACGTAAAACTGTAGTCTTACAGGACAATACCAAATTCAGACGGTTTCTTTTAAAAAAGGGAGTGTATCTCAAGAAAACTAAAACATTACTTCAACAATCGACTTGCCCTATTACTAGATGGAACGTTCATAAACAATGACCGGCTCGACAATTAAAGTTCACCATCCTTCGTTGTCCGCAATAAACAAGAAATTCGTCTCATCGGACTAAGAGATAATAGTTGCTACCAGATAATGCAAAGAAAGGGAAGATTTGATGCGTCTTTTCACTGTAAATGCAAAACATGAACGACTGTGTTTCCTTTCGTTAGCGGACTTATTATGGTCTATTTTCGAGATGATCGGTGAACAATTTGCATACCCTGCGCCCGACGGAAGAATTATGAAATTAAGGGCGCGTTCGATGACCGTATTCCGGAATAGGAATGTTAGAAATCCTTCGTTTTTGCGGAGATTCACATTAATATTGTCAAAACATCTCTAAAAGCTATTTTAAACATAGCTTTATTGTCCTTGTTGCTGCAAAAACGCCACACATAGTGTTTTAAATCATCACTCCACGTATTCTTATTCCGGAACAAAGTCAATCGAACGCGCCCTAAAGGTTTACTTGGAATGCATTAAATACGTGCTCCTTAGACATAATTTACGTCGCGCGATGATATATGCGAAATATCCCATGGATAACTTCTTAGCTCACCTCGAATAACCATTCCAGTTTCGGATAATGAGATGAACATATTGTATGATGTCAGGAAGTGTCCCGACCCTCCCTTTCCCCTAAACTTACACAACCTTAAAGTGACCCCTTAAATTTACTGCTCAAGTAAACAAAGTTGTCAAGACAACCCTTTACGCCAACTATCCTATAGTGTAAGGGGATTCTAAGCGATGGAACGAAAGTTGTACCATGTCTTAGCGTGTTTTGCAACCTGACTGATTTAGTTGTTTTCCCTCTCTTGCCTTTGTTGTAACCCTCCCAGCGTATAGCTGTTGTTTTAAAAATGGGATCTGAGTCAATGCTGGACAAAAAATACAGCTGACTCACATGTAATGTGTGATAATCCCACCGAGCTAGATTAGGCTCAATATGCATAGTCACGTGACGCAAGTCATAGAAAGTACCTGATCCACTATCGTACATCGGTAGCATGACTTTTAAAGAGCGAAGGCCTTGATTCAACAACTCGTCAGCTTCTGCTCCTCTTTGCGAACCCGCGGGGAGCTTCAAGTCAATACAGTCCCGATTAAGGAGTAGATGAAGCCTTGAGGACAAGTAGAGCAGGAGAAGTGGGATACTCCTTCATACCAGGGAACCTGATTCAAAACGCAAGTTAAAACCCCTTTGTCTTTTGATTTGATTTTACATAAGTTAGTTTGCTCGGAGAGCCGCAGTTAAATAAGATTGATTTTGAGTGTACAAATAAGCCTCTTGTTAGTAGTGACATTGCCTGCCCTTGGGCCATAGCTTAGTTCCACCGTCAGGTGGCAGCGTTACCCCATCAAATCACTTTTTACGTTTGACTGCGATTGGCCCATTTCCTTTTTCGCCTTGAGGACGCAAAACAAATTTGCCGCGGCGAGGAAGATGGCTGCGACATAGAGCAGAATGTGCCAATGATAATGTTATCTATAGAGAGATAGCCTCCAGCCTCTAGAGCCTCTCCATGCAAGAAAACGTGGATACTTTGTGGTACCTCAGTCCAGTAGACTAATTTTTCCCCTCTTCTTCTGCCCTCCTTTCCTTAGGCCACTCGCCTTCTGTTCGCTACTTCCTCTTCTCGGCAGGAAAAAAACACTCCTTTTCCCTCCTTCCTTCCCGCTTCTCTTCCTCCTAGATCTTTGTCTAAGTCGCGCACAATTCTTCTTCCCACTCCTTTCCAGTGACCAGCCCGTAAGAAGACTTCAGAGTGCCGTTGAAGCCATAAGCACATTGTTTGTGTTGAATGGTGTATTGTATTCAATCACAGAATCGTCTGTTTCCACGACCACCGAAACACGCACTTCCCCTCGGAAGAGAGATCAAATGACAAACCTATCCTTGGTGGAGCTATCAATACTCAGCTTTACTCCTTCACCCTTTAAACCTGTAAACAAGAAAAGAAAGTCAAAGAGCTGTTGCCTTCACTTCCCGGTCTGCACACAGCGTTTTTCTCTTCAAAGCTGCTCTTTGCACCTTTCAAAGAAAAAATTACTCTGAAGCCAGCTTACCAAACAAATCCTTATTACAAGCATGTGGTCTTCGTTAGCTGCAGGATTGGCCAATTGTGGTTAAATATCGGTTATAATCTCCATCCGTAAGTTACAGGACTGCTATTCACGATGACTAAGGTATGTACGGGAGTACGTTGATCATAAAAGCTACTGAGCTATCCATTTTCTGTCCGACATAAAATAAACGTTGCATTCGATTGCTTTCAAATTTCATAGCAAATCGAAAGACCCGCCCTCTTGCTGTTAAAACAAGTCCTTAGCTCCTTCCCCTCCTCCAAGGCTACTTTCCTCCCCCCCACCAATGATTACGGATTGACGGTAATTCGAGGCTGCATCCCGGTACAAAGCTCACTTTTGGGGGCTTTTAAGAGTTACTAAATATAACCCCGAAAGCTTTTAGCAAATTTACTAAACCGGCTGACAGAGCGCGTGCTAATCTGACGTGCAAATCGGACTAAAATCATTCTGTGGTGAAAATATACATAAAGTTGGATTGCATCTTAATTCTATTGTTTGGTAACATGCTGGCAGTGGACAAATTTCACAGTGCGGTAATGATTCGAATGCCCGACGTGACATTGTTTAACTTGCAATGTTTTAAGCTCTCAGAGATCATGGGTTTTTTGTATAAAAGACACAAGCGGCTAAAGCAGTATCGTCCATTGTCCAATAGCGACTCCACATGCATGCATTCTCTGCGTGCTTTTTACGTAAGGAAATGAAGACTCGAAGGAGTTTACAAAACGCATGGAGCCATTGACAAAGCACTGATTAAATTGTTCTTGAAACCATGCTGATGAAAACTTTTCAATTTTGCCACTGTTTAACTAAAGATAGAATTATTAAATGGACACGGGTCAATGACTGTCTTTTGCTGTGATAGATGACAAGGTGGGAATATGAATTACAACTTTAAACCAATTTTCTTACGATGTACATTCCGTCAGAAATTTGCTATCGATCACCTTCCGCAAACTCATAGTGGTTCAGAATAGTAACATGCACAATGTGAAAAGAAAAAAACGCCAAAACTGCGGTGACATTGGCTCTCACAAAATTTTACTCTGGCTAATTCGTAAGCACTTTGCCCTAATATTCTCAAGCAGCTAGTAGATAGGTGAAAAGAAAACAAACCAGGAAAATGCGATGCCGCAAAAAAAAGAGAAAGGAAAGGAAAGGATATATTTTTTTAAGTGTCTAGTCGATTGATTTAGCGCTGGAGCACTAATTGGGGACACTGTAAAGTGAAATTAACAAGTCAAATGTTGGTTTTTGAGGAGAGGGGAAAACCGGAGTACCCGGAGAAAAACCTCTCGGTGCAGAGTAGAGAACCAACAAACTCAACCCTCATATGACGCTGAGTCTGGGAATCGAACCCGGGCCACATTGGTGGGAGGCCAGTGCTCTCACCACTGCGCCATCCCTACATCCCTGCAATTGTAACTTAAACAAACGTGCACCCTGCGAAAACTACTTCCAAAGGAAAATGAGGATGCTCTCCCTTTCCCCTTAACTAAAATAGGTCTCTTTCTCCTTTGCACGGAAACACCCATAATTAGATTTTCCCTCTCTCTTCCAAGGTTCGGAGAGTTATCAAGAGTATCCAATTCCTTAAGCGTGTATTCGAATCCTTCGACGAAAGCTGGAGACACTTAGTTATTATAAGCGCTATCTTGTTTTAGTCCCAATTCCGTCACAAAATGTGGCTCCCGGGCACAGAGACAGCGCCCTCAAAAGTTGAGCAGCGTCTATAGAAGTACCATTGGCAAAAAGCCTGGCCATTTTTGCTTTTTAACTGATGCAAAACCCACTTATCAGGCATGAAAGCGATTCAGAAAGGACTTGACATTTTGACAGTAACGGAATCTCATTCTATCAGATAATCACACATGTATCGGTGTACAAAATTATTGTTAAAGTGCCTTGCAAAGAGCGCTACAATGAATTAGAACTAACGATTCACATCAAGTCTTGCTACACAACAAGAGATCATGGAACCAGAAAACTAACCTAAAATCTATAAAATAAACAACAATCATCTCGATTTCATTTTTCATTTTCTTGTTACACCAACTGACCTTTGACAAGCCAAAAATTTGTGAAAACAAGAAATGTGCAACTCATGGGATCACAAGTTTAGGTGTCGAAATCCTCTCCTAGAGAGGTGAAAGGGTCACATCATTGCAAAGAAAAAGAATTTTAACCGACGGTGATTTTCGATCGCACGATATCTCTGGCTACAAGAAAGGGTGTAGTTAGCAATACGTATGCGCACATTTGGTGACATGTGAGCTGTTTGGCGCGGTACACTTTAAATCTAAAGCGATTTCTTCTCAAACCTGCGATAATAAGATAAAGTCATAATGGTTAAAAGTGAAGCAGTTGCTAATTGATCTGGCGCCTCGGCGGCGAGATCTTTGTGATAACGGTTATTAATTGGCCAAAAATACTGACAACACTAATGAAAACACATTTGGTTCATTAAACCTGAACACTAAAATCGATCAAAGATACCGATTAATTTGTAAAGAAGCCATGATGAATTAAAGTCCTCTTCAGTGACTCGCATTGCACTTAGGGTTCACATAGGAGACAATGAACACAATGACAATCGTCGCAATAGTGCTCGCGGGAAAGATTTCCTCGGTCCCTACCGGTTGAAATTCAGGCCTGTCAATCACTCATTCGCGTAAAATAACTTGGGCTGCTCGCCACGAAGTAAATTCCCGGAAGACGCTACGCCTTCGTAAAACAACAGCCCCTTCGCGAAATTCAGCGGGTGGCATTTTAAAACGCCTATACGGCTTGTCCTAGTTTCGCGCATGAGCCCTCAATAGCTTGAGAAGGCACACGTTGAGAGCTTAAATTCCCTCTGCTGAGACTACGAACAAAGAAGGCAAACTACGAATACGTGGAGATAGAAAAATACACTTTACAAAGATACAAAGAACATAAATCTCATTTCCAAGTTGTATTGTTTGAGAAATATGGAACAGCACTCTATTTCCAATTTGCTTAATTATTAGTCTTGACAGATGCTTGGAATCTCTCTGCCAGGTGGCGAGCTTCATATATCAGCCTAGAAGACCTCAATCAAATTTTCAACAACCGTCACAACCATTTCCCCGCCGTTCAGAAGATACAGGGACCGCGGAGTACTTTTGAAAGTGGAGGGGGGGGGGGGGGGTATATGTACCAGTGGTGTAAATTACTAAATCTTTGATCAAGGCAAAAACAACACGGTAAGAAAAAGAAGGGGAGGGGGGGGGGGGCTATAGCAACCCCTGCCCCTCCCTCTGCACGGCCCCTGAGATAGCTTGTAAACACAAGAGAATCTTTGCAGAAGAGAGGACACCAATGAAAACAAAACATTGCATTTGAAGCTAATTGGTGTTGATGGTCAAAACGAACCAAGATAATATTATTTACAATATTTTATGGGCGAATATTATCCTTGCCACGGCCAACAAGAAAATAAAACACTCCAGGTCTTACTTAACAATAACAGTGACCTTGCTTTCAAAGACCCTAACTCTCTTAAATATCATTCACAGGGAAGGAGCAATCTTTCAGGAGCTACTTAGGGTGCGTCGATTGACCGTATTCCGGAATAGGAATACATGGAATATAAGATAGAAATCCTGCCTTTTTATGGAGATTCACAGTAAAACTGTCAAACATCTGCTAAAGTGCTATTTTAAACATATTTTTTTATCCTTGCTCCTTTGAAACGCGCCAAACATACTGTTTTAATCATCACTCCACACATTCTTATTCCGGAATAGGGTCAATCGAAAGCGCCCTTACATGCAATATTCTTGGAAACCTAATGATTCAAATTGGGACTTGCAATTTAAAGATAGTATCTTCCATGCAAAAACATTTCATAGGTTATCTGATACTAAAAACATTCCAAACTGTAATGCAAATTGTCAAAAAAGAGTCGCTGCCATTTGCTTATGTTAGCGACCTATCGCCAAATATCACCTCATAGTACCTCTCACATTTTCTTTTAATATTAAAGCAAGCTAGAATGTTCCTCCCCTGATTAAAAAATGTCTTTCATTCTTTTCATCACCTAGAGGTGTTAAGTATGCTGTTTTCCAAGGATGGTTTAAGGAAACCGTTATAAATATCCCCTGGATTTTACAAAGATGATTAAAACTGCAGATTTAAAAGGGTATAGCAAAATTTATCCTCTTCCTGACTAAAAAAAAACAAAACAAATAAAAAACATTTTTGACACCCCCAAAAAGCTGATGGTGTGAGAATACACTATCTCACTCTTGCAAAAACAGTGTAAGGGAAAAAATAACTTCTAACAGGCTGGGGACAAAAGTCAGCTCTTATCTTTCCTCTTTATCAGCACAAAAAATTGTCCACACCTTGATTACAAGCATCTTGCTGAGAATTTAGCATTGTTCTTCCCTTGCTTTTAAAATCTCAATGAATGAAATGCATTGTGCACCCTGTGTGGCAAAGCTCGTCCAGAGCCTTGTATTGTTTCCATACAAGACTGTTTTGACTTGAGATAATTTTGTTTTAAATATTTGGCGAATGAATCTGATCCCTTTCCATCACTCGCAAATCTTACAAATCAGTTTTCATATTAAATTCCTTGCATTGGTTCTAAAATTTTAATTAACAAATTATGCAAACATTCATCATAGGTCTGATGTACTACAAAGAGCGGGTGTATCTTCAAGTTACCTACCCCTGTGTGAAAGACACAAAGTGCTTGCTTTCATAATAAAAATATGATGAGCACAAAATAGCATTTAAATACGATTTTCTCAGGCAAAGAGCTAAAAGGGGCAAACATACACTTTCAACGAAAAATGTCACCTAGCCTATAGTATCACTTTTATTTAAGTTTTCAGCTGCCTGTCTTTATCAATGATTTGATCACTCTTGAAACCAAACTACACATTTCTTGCACTCAACAAAATGCAAGCTGGTGTATCTTGTGTCTTAAGAACCATGCCTTCAATGGATCCTAAGTCTTAACTAACAAGACAATGGAAGCATTTCCACATGTTGGCTGAGAATATATAGCTGGTGATTTTTCTTTCAAATCTTGAAAGCTGACACTTCAGCAATTAGCATAGATCCTTCCTTTAGCATGCAGCGAAAACTTTTAACCACTACAATCAAATCTGTTATTGTCTATGACAATCTTGTACACTATTTAATCAGTTTGTGAGCACCACATGAAAACATTTTTGTCCAACTACTCTTGCATCTGGTCTACCACTAGAGTTGTATCTGACCTTAATAAAATGTGTATCCAGGTTTGCAACAATTCTAAGGAAGGACTTGGGGATAACTTCTCTGCCCTAAATTTAATTAGGAGAGCTTAGTTTGCCTGAGGGTCACAACCAACTATTGCTCTCCCATAAAGAAATTTCAATCACTCTATGTTACAGAAACCAGGAAAAGCTCTTACATAGAAGAACCTCATCTGACCGCCTGTGAGCATAATTAAAACCATTAAACCAAACTCCTTCTTTAATTAAGGCCTACAGCAAGGTAAAAAATCTTCCCCAGCTCCTGTGAGTGTTGACTTTAAGAAAGCACAGCATTTTAACAGCAAGCACTGTCAATCTTCCTTACAAAAGGCTGCTTTAACTTGTCAACAGAGGGGATCAAGAGTTATACAAATTTGTTGAAATTTTTCTGCAAATTTTCAAGGGTACACATCAGTTTTCTTGAGTGTTAAAAGATTATTAATGAAAAAGGGTGTTAGTTCACCATGGATTACTTTCTGTTCACATGCTAAAATGAACACATTCAAGCAGTTTTTAAGCCAAAATGGTCTCAATACACAAAAAACCTAAGACAGGTCTCATAAATTTATGTTATTTACAGCAAAACGCAAAACCTGTGGGAAAGAATCTGGATACAATAAAACCCTGATATGACAAACCCAACTATGAACTAGGAAAATATTTTAAGAATTCACAATTACTGTACAAACATGTGATAATAGCTATGGAATAAAAACAGTTGTTGAAAAAAAAAATGCATGGGCAAAATATCAAGGTAATACAACACTTCAGGAAATGGGAAGTTGTAGTTTTCCTGAAGCAATTTTCATTAAATCCAACAACAGCTGAAACGTAACAGAAATGGACAGATAAAAAATGAATCACAAACATAAGTTGGCTAATTGAACATAACTTATCAAGTGAGCATCAATGGTCTGCAGAGCAGACATTACTTTCTTCGTTGCTTTTCATAATTCAACAGTCTGTTGCTATAAAGTGAGCTTTTGCCAACTTCATGTGACACGAGACAGATACCAAAACCTCGTGTTTTAGGACAACCAACATTTTAAGTCTGGAATTAAGTCGTTGCCAATCGTCGACAATTTCAATTTGCGGCCACTCCAGTGACCGAATGGGGAGAAATGGATCAAAGAAAAGCGAGGGTTATTTATCTCGGTTTGTGCTAAATTTGAAGCAAAAAATTGTGCAGCCGAAAAATCCCTCAAATAATTTCAGAATCTCCTTTTAAACATAAGCAGGAATTCTTAGAAGCGATTAAATGAACATTTCGCAAAGAGCGAACAATAAGAGCTCGAATTATCAAATAGGAAGTCCGATGCCAGATGGAATCGATAAAAAACTGCTTATCTCCAACAAAGAATTTGCAAATTGTTTATACTTTTACCTTATGCATTAACACGTTGCTTTACAACAGACCGATTGAGTTTCTTGTGGATGAAACGGTTTCCTTCATTACGCAATTTCGAAGTGTTAATGCATCGAAATGCGATTGCAACTAAATACATGGCTTTCATGTCTTTGATGGTGTTTACTTTTCCACATCCTTTTGTTGGCACACGAGAAAACTAATAACATAACTACAACGAGAATTAACTAAACAAAGAAGATCAATAAAGTGAGAAGGAAATTCGCATTGAACCTGGGTTCTCGGGTTGCACAGGAGAGGAAAAAATTAAAGGCGAGACCTCAAGTTGAGATTAATTTGCATAATCAGCGTACGGTCACGCAGTGTTATCACAAAAATGCGAGAACTTTCTTCCTGTAACGAACAGTGCTCAAACTGCTGAAGCTAATATTGTTTGCTCACCTGTAGTTGAGAACTGAAAGACCCTTGTGTCACGTCCTTTATCAAACACATAGGATATCTGCGCGGTCTGTGGGGATGCCCAATTCCAGTTTACTTCAGACCCCGTCTCGGCATCTTCGAATACCTTTTCTTTGCCAGTTGAATCGCCGTCGAGTATTAATAAATTGTAATGAGACAGTCCGTATTGCGCTATCTGAATTGGATAATAATGTCCTTTTGAATTCCACTGCGAAGAAACGGGAACATTTTCAATACCGCTAATGCATTTAACTCTTGTGCGACCTTCTACGTGATAAGTTTCAAACCAAAGAAAAGGGTCTTTGGTTTGGTATACATTTCCCGGTTTTGTGTGGTGTACCTCTGAGTAAGAATGTCGCCAATCGAGCAAAGAGCTCCCCGCCAAATCCTGAACTTCGCCATAAATATCAAAATATTCCTTCACGAAGGAAAAGGGAACATATGCTTCGCCTCCTTCGAGCCTTGCGGTGAATTTCTTTTCCCCGTTCACTATCCCGTCGATTTGTTCGACATTTGGACAAACGATTTGTTTGCTTGCAGCTTCGTCCGCTTTCAATAACTCCGTTCCTTCGCTTAGTTCATTTTCTTCATGGGTTGTTTCAGCAATTACCCTAGAGCAATCCGTAATCGCTAGGGTTGCACGTCTTATCTCTTCAGATTTTCTTGTTGGATTAGCAGAATGAATTTCGCATCCACTCCAAAACATGTATAACGTAAACAGCGAAGTTAAAGCACAGGACAAAAACAATTTCAGAGACGGCTTGTGCAGGCAAAACGGTCCTAAACGCATCTTTCAAACTCTTCATTAGAGTATCGTCTGGGTAACCTTCCGACTCATTAGAATCAAAATCTCATTTATCGACAATATTACAAAACGCCGCGAGATCCACATGTTTCTCTTGCAATTACTTTCCCATGACCACAACCACCATATTGCTTTCGTTGCCTAGTTTCAGTCCCCCACGAGTATATGAGGTTGATACCATCTACACCGCATCATTATGCGAACCATTGATTGTTTGGCCTCTGAGAGTCACTATTTGTTTACTTTTATGAGAAGAAAAGCAGCTGTAAGCCAGAATAAATATTATTGCTGCTCAATCTTTTTGGCACTTTACAGACGTCGTGTGTGTGCGAATGGCGTAATCGGATATAGTAGTTATGTGATAGTTCTCTTTGTTAAATTGTATCTTTGTATGAGAAAGACGTGTTTGTAATCGAGGAATCATAAACCAAAGCAAATTTCGTCTAAAACCGCGATATCGTGAAGTACCGTCTGACAAGGAGCTACCATTAATCAACATACTTAAAGAGGTATTTTTCCTTTTGGCGCGTTTGGGCCATTTTGGTGTTTTGCAAATACCACTTAATTATATTTGGCTGAAAAATAATGCACCTATCAATGTTAAGCTGCTGGGGGAGGGGGGGGGGGGGGGGGGGCATATGCGGGGGATTTGAACTCAGATCAGTTTTTCTGTACAAATGCCCGTCGCCAGGGAAGTTATCCTGGGTAAAAAAGGGTAAATTCCTCACCCCAGGGGCACCCGGAGCTTAGAACGATCTGCCACGTGTTCCAGAGCGTCAACATCCACGAACTCCTGCCATTCGTCTTTGAATTGCTGAACCAAGAATGAAGATTTCGTCGTCAATATTAATTTTGAATTCTCTTTTCACCGTATTGATAAAACTCTCACCAACTACCACAGCCTTACAGCTCTCGCCGTACTGAACAAGAACCTAAATAGTAAATTTATTAAATACATCGGTCGAGCTCCGACCTTGAAAAAAAAATCCTCTGGCTCCCGGGTACAGGTTGGGTGACACTTAGCCTGATTGTCATCACTTCTCTCCCTTTTTATTCAACTTATACGACGTACAGTCTACTTTAGACTTCAAATCTACTTCAACGAAACAAAGATTTTAAACAAGCTGAGAAGATTCAAAATAGGCGAGGCAAAGAGTTGAACCCGGATCGATGGCAGTTTCAGACAACCTACCGGAAAATCGAATTTTTTGGAGTATTGAAATAATAGTACCCAGCAAAACAATTGAAAGTTAACCGTCTTCAACGTTGGTTCTTAGACCTAAA
>NC_090888.1:40192292-40194792 GCF_036669925.1 Montipora capricornis | reverse complement strand
TTTGGCAAGGCCGTAGCGAATATGAGGCAAACCTAGGTACTTGCCTCTGTCATTTTTTCCTTATTCTTTAAAATAAAACGTGATTCCAGTGTTGCCTTTTAAGTGGATTCATCTAACAACATCTAAACTAAAACACCTAAAATAACTACGGAGAGAATTTAACCATGGAAATTGCCTCAGTGATTTTTTTTCTAGCGACGACCCTGTCTGGGCTTGGTTTTTAAATCCTTTTATGGTGATCTATGAAAGGTCTGGGATATTTCAAGGTAAAACAAGCTTAAACATGTTTTACAGAGTGGCCAAACGGTATTAAACACCCTAAAAACATGTTTTATGAAGTCCTCTTCGTTCGCCCTTTTGAAAGAAATGAGCACGTTACACGACACCGCATGCATAGATACAACAAACTAGTCGAGAGCACGCATGCGCGAGTCAATCTGACATCGCAAGCTCGTCCCCAGAGTCCGTGTCTTGGTGCTGACCAAAAGAAAAGCGACTCTAGGGACGAGAAGTTGCTGACATCGGTCATCAAGACACGAGACCAAAGGAATGTTTTACGACGTTTTAACAAATGTTTGACCGAATCCAATCGTACCCAATAATTTTACCGTAAAACACTTCCCGTTTGGACAGGCCTTTATTTTGAGTTCCTTTTCCTCAGTTTGCAATAGAACTCGCTTTCAATTGAGTTGGCAAGCCTCTCTTTTTTCAAACGCAACTACATTTAATTTCCATGTTGAGTAGAATTTTAGTTTGATGCTTCGGATAGGTGTTTGTATACATCGTATTACAAGTTATTTTATTTTATTTTATTTCATTTGAATGTTAGTACACCCAGAGAAAAATATCAATAGAATATAGTTAGTAGTTACCAGTTAGTCTTACTTATCAACTGGTAAGGTTAACCTTTTTGAAATGAAATGACGAAAAAGCCTAAACATTCGTGATCTCACCCATGGCTTTTCCTGAAATAGCATCTGACTGTTCTTATTCTCGGAGGCCTGATCGGGTGCTTAGCGTTTGCATGAAAGTTGAAACTGTTTTGTTTAGTCTGTTTCTTTTCAGTGCTGTGTGCTTTGTTTACCGGCTGTTGTTGGTTTTTGTTATATTTGTAAACAAGATTGCAAATGGGTCATTCACTTGAAGGGGGAGAGAGTATACTAAATTGGCCACTCCCTAGGCGGCTTTTCACGGCCAATGAAATAGTTGATGAATGTAAACATGCAATTTATTTTCTCATGGAAGAAGAGGCAAAACCCGAGTCCCAATGACTCGAAACAAGTTTAAGCTGTATCTTTTATTGACTTAAACAGGACATACTACATCCTAGTTACGAATCCACGTTTTTATGTACAGCATATATTACAGCAGCACGTAACCATGACAACGTCCAACCCAGGACTAATGAGTAACACTGAACTGAATGATTGCAATTATACTCACGGTGAATTCATTTAAACAAAGGCCAACAAAGCAGACCTTTAAATTCTTTTCGGAACGTATATTTCAGTGACAAAAGTATGCAACCCCCTAAACGTTTCGATACTTAAATAAACCTTAAATGCGTTCGGTTTCTTAAATTCTCTCAGCATTAAGAGATTAAACCGATACGATCCCAACCTTCCCTTTATACAAATTAACAGCAAATTTTTACTGAAGTTCAACTTATCCTGCATGGATGAGCGATTTTTATACTTCATTCATATTCAATCATTTCAAAGCTGGAACGATTGCAAAATGATTTAAATTATTTTCCATAGCCAATATTTATATCTGCTCTCTACCTTTCTAAAATTCCTGTATACAATGCCCTTTACTGGGCTATCTGAGAACATGCTCAGAATCAAAATGAAATTCGAAAATTGTTTAGAATTGCATTCCCCAACACATTATTACTGAAAAAACAGCAAAATATTAACATTCCAACAGAAGTTAAACTTGGAATAATTTGTAAGATCTAGTAACGTATAACATAGCGACTAATTTCTATAATCAACGAGAAAATAAATTAAATCGAAATTACTATGGGCGTACTCAGTGAACGTGACACTGGAAGCTTAAGAAATGACGTCGTCGACGCGGGTGAACTACTAAGGTTTAATAAAAACTTCCCTCTGCACGTGCGATCTTCATCTTTGCTGTTAACCTACACATCTACGTGAAACAACCAAATTCGAGTTTCTGTGGAGGTCGTGTGCACCCAGCATAAATTTTCCCTTCAAACTTTGATCAAGTTCACATCATTCTAAGTCCTCGATGATTACTGCACGATTAACGTCTTGAATGATTCGAAATAATAGCGAAATGATCACAATATCGTAGGCCGTCGGTCTTGCTTGAATTTCCTTTTAAAAGAGCCGAGACAAAGGATTCAGCAAGTGTAACGTAATATGGACAAGGAAGATCCACAAAACCTTCTTTACAAATGATCAACTCACGTCTGAGTTACCAAAGGAGAGAAAGCAGCCTTGTTTTCTTCACTGGTCACAGATACTCGCGT
>NC_090888.1:40177292-40187292 GCF_036669925.1 Montipora capricornis | reverse complement strand
CCGATGTACCAAGAGTACTGTTTGATTCACTGAAATCATTTTCCGTATTTGTACTTTTTGCCTCTGAATCCTCAAACGTATCCTCAGGAGTTAAATAGTTGTCGTCAGAAGAACATTTTGTCGAAGACTCGGAGCTTAATTCTGGACTTGCTCTTTGTTTGTCGATGCTTTGATCTCGAGAAAAACTCGCTTGAGAAGATGCAGTTCGTGCCTGACATGATGAGGTGTCACTAGGCTGCGTTTCATCGGCAACAAAGTTTGAGAAATCGGAGGGGTTATCCATACCAGTCGACACCGCACAACTTGATTCTGGTAGGAGCTTCGAGGGAGACCCTGCACTGGACTGTTTGATATCCGCTTCACCAGATGCACAATCCGATATTACTTTGTCGCTGCTATTTTCCACGAAGCTTTGAGTTTGGGAATTACCGACAAATGGCGTGGAGTCTTCGTTCTCTAAATTAGAGTCCAGTGTCTCTTCAAAACTTTCGGGTTCTGATCCCTTGTTTTTATGAACGGACGTCATGGCATGCGAAACCTGGGCATGCTCGAAATCGGAAACCGCTGATTGAACAGTCTGCTCACACTGCACCTCCAACTTTCTGGAACACGTTGATATGAGTGGGAGCGTTGTCTCAAACGATTGCACTGTACGGACATTTCTCAAAGCTCTAGCACAGCAAGAAACAGTTCTCGATGTTTGGTTGGTTTCAAGGACATTTGATTGACGAAGTTCGTCACCGCCATCGTTTGTCTCAATCGACGGCAATGAAGAATTTTCTGTTAGACCAGAGTTTAATGAGACAAAATTTTCCTTCATGAAAAATGAGGTAGATTCGCCAAGATCTTGGCCCCCGCGACTCTCTGTCTCACAGTGTACGTCTGTCGTTTTGGAAACACCAAGTTGGCTGACAAAATCACTACTAACGCTCACTGTGGCGTCCTCCGTGTCAACGACGCTTGCTTGCGCTGCAGCCAAGCAGGTTTGATCAGCGTTACTAAGGTTGTCTTGTTTACCGTCTTGGATTCCCTCCAACGTGAATTCGTGATCTTCGGCATCACCAGATGTCCTTCGGTCACCGTCATTAGCCGACTCGGAAACGATTGAAACCGAAGATTGTCCATCGTTGGCGGCCAAAGCTGTCTCGATCGCAGGCTCTCCGACATCAATTCTCTCAATCTCTGTCCAAACATGATCATTAATTTCTTGCACAAGATAAAATGAAGTTGCTCCCGTTTCTAAAACACTGGCACAATTAGCATGGGCAAGAGGAGATGGTGAAATCGAATTTGTTTGACTGCTAGATTTAACAGCAACGTTTTCCTGTATGTTCTCAACTAATTCGAATTGCGTCTCGCATACATATTTCTCGTCTAAGGAATTCTCCTTATCTTTTTCAACAACATCAGCTTCCTCTCTTTCGAAAGAGTTTCCCCAGCTTGTGTCTAAATCACATTTAACGTTATCTTTAAGGCCTTCAATATTATCCTGGGGAATATTCACGATTTCTCCTTCGAGCGTGATGGTATTGCTGTCCACTGCGAGGTCAGTTTCGTCCGTAAAACGACCACCCGTCAAGTCGCTGCCATGAACACTTTCATTCTCGACTTCAGCCACTGTTTCGACAATACTTCGTTCACTTTCGATGATGACTTCGTTGTGATTTTCGAGACTCGATTCACTGAATCTGTATGTGGAATGCTGATCTTCCGTGTCAAGCAAGCTGATTTTCTGAAATCCTGAATTTATCTCTGATGATGGACTTTCAAGTTCATTCCCAGTTGAAGCAAAATCTTTCTCACCCACTCCTCCCTCCTCCGTTGGCAACATACCTTGTGATGCTTTGTTAAACGCTTGAGTAACATTCTGGTAAATATGATAAAGCTGTTCGTGTAATTCTGGGTCACTGATTTCAGACTTCACAGAAGCGAAGGCCAAAAAGTTCTCGTACATGTGACTCAGATCTTCAATACTCGAAAGTCTGTTCATTCTTTTTGAGTTTTGAGGTTCTAAAGAGGTAGTCTCACCACCATTACGTTCGCTTTCGTTATTCGTAGATTTGTCATCTTCAGATTGTAATGGAAATGAGTTGGTTTCATCAACTGGCTCATCCGCTTGCAAACCTGTTGAACCAGAAATACTTGTTTCCTCCTCCCCACTGTTGTTTTGTATGAAGACACTGTCCAGTGAACCAATGGAAATAGGGGACTGGAGAGGGATGGAGTCTGCAGCTGTATGTTTGGAGAAATAAATACCTGGCGATGCTATGTCACTTTCACTGGACCCTGTAAAGGAAAACAAATCAATATTAATTGCAGCTTATTCTCTTTGCCACCACTGCACCAGGTGGAACAGGTTTACCCCTGATCATGTAATTCATAAGTGAGTGCAAGTCAAAGTTTGAGTACCTACAAATCTGCAAGGGTTGAAACGTGCAACCCCAATCTCGACCCCAGAGCTCCTCTCCTGACTGAAGGAGAGAAAAGTTCTGGGGAACTCTGAAACAAAGTGTCTTCTCATTAGTGTTCGTGAAGAACAACGTACGGAAAGGGTCTCTGATTGGTGCATTCATTTTAGCACTAGGAGTGAGCAGGCGCTGAAATATTCAAATAACCACTTTTTTGCTATATAAACCCTACGGAGCATGTTCTCCTACAGTTTCCCCAAAGCCTTGGGTCGATCCGAGGCTCTGGTAACGAGAAAGCGTGCAGCCCCTGTATGTTTTTCCTTTACGTACGTTACTACGCAGTGTTCGTACCCCGAAATTTCCGGCCCAAACGATTCATGGACACCACATTTCTCTTTTTAAAGACTCCACGCAGTACTAAATAAAACTAATGCACAAATTTCCCCTTTTTTGTTGCTTTGTTTCTGCCAAGATCACAATAGTATAGACTAAAACAGTGGACAGCGTTGAAGGTGCGCTCTGATTGGCTATTCATCTCTCAGCAACTCGCGCGGGATTTGGACCCGAAAATATTGTAATCGTTGCAAAATGAGGGCAGTAGGTCTAATTAACACAAAAACAAAACAATGAAAAAGTGGTCGCCATTTGTGAAAGTGGTCAATATCCACCACTAGTCACCTCCACTTCGGTCAATAGTTGTTAATTGTCCTATCACGCACTTGATAATCTCGGTTGGACGCCATAAGCGGCAAGTGTAAAAGGACTTAAAGGCACGTGCAAACCTTTAAATGTAACAATTGTAAAACCAGCAACTATTCTTAATCACATCACTGCACTGCTGTGACGCAGTTTTAGTTTACAAATATTGTACTCAGGATGTGACGTCACGTTAGGAGAGTTAAGCCCAGTGTTTCCTTTTTCTGTACAACAAAGGAAGAACGTCATAAATAAAAATTCATACAAGCCATAACACTTGTTACGTCCTTTGACTGACATGCAGACATGGGTACTTCAGTTCCTTAATATTTACATCCCCTCGCAATCAGTGCAAAACGGAGGCAGTAAATGTTCGATGCACGACACGACTTACAAGAAGAAAAAGAAAGAAAAAAGAAACCCCCAAATGAAGTGAAAAATGCCGATGGACTGAAAGAAAACGGTAAACAAAAACGCATTGATCAACTGAAATTTGAAACGGCTCCATATAAAACGCTCGACGGTGAAGTGTGGGCGGGAAGAATGATCACCACAATTATTTAATTCTTAACAACGGATATTGAGTTTCTCAGTGTTGAGCTCACACAGATCATATACTGCACGATGGCGTCAAGTGTTTCCAAGCTGAAATATTTGTGGTAGGAAACGAAATTTCAAAGTATGCAAACGTTCAGAATTGTGTTAGTGTTGAATTGGGTTACGATTGGCTATTTATCACCCCATATCCAACGCGCGCTGATATAACAATACTTAAGGTGGCTGAACACACCTTTTCCTCGGTAAGTGGTATTCATTGAAGGCTGATGCGGATTTTTGAAAACAAAACTATTGGCGAGTACAGGGAAAACATTTTTTCTCCTTCTCGCGATGGTGTTGGAAATGCGGTGTAAATTAGCTTCCATTACGTTTTAGAAGTGAAAATCTTTCTGATACTGGCAAAGCGTAGCGCATGCGCATTAGCTCAAAAATTTGAGACCAACAGCGGTTGGCTGTTTTACCAAATTTCTCGCAAACCCGTCGTTAGATTTTGTAGACATTTGGAATTAACATAGTTCCGACTTCAAATAAGTCGTTCACACTAAAAAAAAATAGAAATTTAACAGACAAAAATTTGGGAAAACTGACAAACGTCTATCAGCGAATTATAAAAAATCTGTCGAAATTCTATGATAACAGCTTTTAAACGCACTTTATTTCTATTTTTTTTAGCAAGAAAATGCTGCAAAAAAATTAATGAGTGAATTTTGCATAAATGAAAAATAAGCATCCTTTCGGCCTTGTATTATTCTCGATGCGCTACAACGGTAACTGCCTGCAGAGCACATTGACTGTCGAAAATATAAACTTTCGTGGTAGATTTTACAGAACTCATCAGTGACCAAGTTTGAGCTTCCAGGCAAAAACTGTTGAAATACGGTAGAAATGGAAGTATACAAGTGCTTAAAACTGTGTTCAGTCACCTAGAGTGCCATTACAATAAAAAATTCACTTTCTTTTTTTTCAAACTAAGAAATTTTGTGTGATTAACCAAATAACATTGAGCTTAAATTTAGATTCAAAGGCTACTAGTATTTTTTGAGTACAGATTGAGTCCGCCATTCCTTTCGTTCACAACTGAAGAATGCACTGTGTGAATGCAGAATATTAATTACAGAAGACACGAGTATAATTGACTGAAAGCTCGAAAATCCCGTGTCGTATGCCGAAATCAGTCATGTACATTAGGCGTTTAATTTTTCCTCGATCCAGCTCTCTCATCTCAGGACCACAAATTCAAAACTTTTAACCTGAAATAAATAACATTCTGCTTGAAAAGAAGACTTTACAGGTCTAAAGATAGTGACCGAAGTAGCGCTTTACACAATTCGGCCATTTTCGACTGATTTCTTTGCCACATAAGCGCCGTTTGCTTCAATATGCCTCAACAAGTTACGTGAACCAGCCAAATGCTAAATGTCATTAGACAACAAACAAGTTGATAACCTACCTGTAAAGTCATCAGTGCTTTTCTCCAAACTCAAACTTCGAATGCGCCTACGCTGGCGCTCAGAGCGGTCCTGAAGTACAGCGGTTTTCACAGAAATGACAGTTGTCCACTTCTCCAAGTCACTGCGGGTTAACGTACGGAAAAACACCGACTGGTTATCACCATAATCGATTCGAAATCGGTAGACACAAGCGTCGATGTCGCTTGTATCCAGGACCTTAGCATCAAACAAAGGAATGACTTTGATGGGCCTGTCAGATGCTTCATTTTCAAATACTTGTAAGAGTTCATCTTTCTGTAAGCACCATCTTCGAACCTGACTGCTGTATAATGCAGTAGTGATCAGTTCCATAAGATAACCGGAGTATTTGCCTTCGCTATCAAATAAACTGCCACAAGAAAACCTTTTCCAAGTCCTATTAGCAGCCGATTTGCCTGACCTCTCCCTCATTTTCACCTCAAGTTTTTCTGAAGATGCTCGCCAAGGTGCTCTGAACTCCGACCGATTAAACTTTCGGAAGAAGGTGGAATCTTCGGTTGCTCGTCGGAAGAGCTTTTGCCCGCTGGCCCTCCCTTCGCTCAATACTTTGACAGCGTTTATCTCTTTCTCGTTGCTCTTGGCCGCGCTCTTGAGATCGTTATCACTTGAAGAGCGCCGACCATTTGATCTCCACCTACTCGGAGTTTTAAACACTGGTTGATCTTCAGGTAGAGCGTGACAATACCTTGCCAATACACTCAACCAATGCCGCGCCGAGTCCTCATCAATAACTCTAAAACAAAGTTTCTCTTCTCCGTTAATAACACAAAATCCAAACATCTCTGCCTCCATGTCACTCTGGTCTTGTACCTGCATCTCAGAAAGTTCCCATTCAAATGACGCCTTCTTCGAATCCTGGTTGTTATAAACACTAAACTTGTCACTTGTCGCTACACACCACCGACGCAGAACCGTTCGTGCTCCGTGAGCTTCCCGCACTTCTTGCAAATAACCGCTCATGAGTCTATCAGTGGCGCTAGACGATCCTTCCTTTGCTTTAGTGTCGCACTGTGCTGTTGTTGAAACTGGCTTATGGTCTTCAGTTTGTAACGCCTCGCTTCGAGTCCTCCGATGTATTTTCTTCCTGGCAAAGGTTGGTGAAGTGAGACGACCACTACACTTCGGTCGCTCGTCGTCGCTCGAATTACGATATTCGGTAACCGATGCCAGCATTCGAAGCCATCGGTTCAGATCGAATTTATCCAAAGCGTCAAACACAATCTTTTCGTTGCCGTGACGAACCTGAAATCTGTTCACATTGCTTTCCTTATTGCTTAAATTCGAAATTACCGAGTTGACTAGCGGGAATTTATTAAGAGGATCGGTCGCTTTGTGATCAGAGAACACCAAGAGTTCCTTCTCTTTAATCGTACACCATCTTGATTTGGCACTGTTCTCACCAGAAACGGTTGTTTCAACTTGAGTTAAGAGTCCACCAAACACCGCAAGCGTATTGACATCCGTAGATGGAAGTTCCGATGACTGCCCTTCGGTCGGCGCACCCTCCAAATCATAAGAGTCATGCGTTTTACGAAATATATCTCGCACGTTCATACGTTGAGACAGTTTCATCCTGATCGATGATCTCACTTTACCAGGCGCTAAAGCGTATATCTCGTCTTTGAGTTTGTTTGCAGCACGCGCACTCTTCGAGCGTACGGTTCCTCGTTCAAAATTTCCTCCTCCTTCTTCGCTACCGCTAAACTCTGGTTTTCTCGATGGCTCTGCCGCCACGTCTAGCGTTGGGCTTTCCACTCGTTGCTTTGTAAAAAACTCTAACAAACCCAACCATTTCTGATAGTCCTCTTTGACCGTGGTTTGCAAGATCGTTTCTTTGCCTTCTTTATCTTCTAGGGAGAACGCAAATTTGTTACGGCTCTCGTCGCTTTTGTCCGTAAGCCACATGTCCACAAGCGAGAGCTTGTGCTGCGGAGTTTCTTCACTTTCGCTATTGTACAAAATCAAAACTGCATTCTTGACAACACACCATCTACGTAGATGCGTCGTGCTAAACTTATTGTACTTCACTTCAGTAAGATTGCCACAAATGCGGCCTTTGTCAAATAAATTTACCAAGTGAGCAAATGTCTGTGAATGTTTTCTTCTCGTGCTTTGGGGCTTGTTCTTAGTAGGGTTGGTGAGGTTCGATGACATTGTGTTCACTCGTAACCTGGGGTCGTAGGTAAGAGCCCTTGATAGCTTCTTCCTTTTTAATGTCTCCGTCCAGCGCACGTCCTTTTTCATGGTAGAATCTTCTGACCTTTCCTATTAAAAGTAAAAAGAAAAAGTTGGCCTAAGGTTACAAAGACGGTCTGAGCAAACTTTTGAATGGACGAATTTTGTACCTGGACCAGCCGTTTACACGGAAATGCAAAAATTATGTTGTAGATTGCATTTGTGTTTCCAAACTTGCGTGAATTTTCTTTTAGATTAACATAATTAGACAAGACGTTGTTGTGTTTGAAAGGCCAGTCAAGAGCGTAAGCAGAGCCCTTTAAGACAAGACAAGGACTGCGACAGTTGCACTCTTGCGAAGAGCAAGAGATAGTGGAGCGTAATTCAGGAGACTAGCACAAGTTAAACAACGCCTTTACTATTCTCTGAGCTGGTCTGTTTCTAAACGTTGTTCAGTTGGCTATGCACCGATGTGAGATTCAAAAGTCTGGTAGAAACATTGATTATGGTAGTCACCTTTTAGAATTCCCTTATTCAATAGGGCATGTGTGTTTGCAGTGATTAGGCGAGTCTATATGCCAGGCCAAGCAAAGCCCCTCCCCTCCCCTCTGCTCCATTCAGTTCATGACAAATTGGCAGTACCGTTACTTTTCTTATAATCCACAATTCAGGAACTTACCTTTGTCGTAGTTTGAGTGCGTTGCGCATGCCCCTGATCCATAGGTTCAGGCTTAGCCTGTCCATCAACTGACTCACTAATAAACATGCTGTGAGGAGGACTCATGGTAGATGGTGTCTCTGAAATGACAACAATAAACCAGTTAAAAAAACGTTGACACCGAAGACCGTGGAACAGCCATTTTGAAATTTCGATAAAGAATTCTCTTGCACCTAGAGACGTTCCAGGCTTATAAACTTTGAGGTCAAATGTCCTTTGAAAAAAGGCAATGTTTGAACCACTAATAAACTGCTAGGCACATTAATTAACTTAATAACAATGGAATATCACAAGACGGCGTTTCAATTGGCCGTCAATTGTTCTTACTTGTTCCTTCATTATCGCCTTGTTTTCCTTTCCTTTTCTTCTGCACTCTTTCTATGACTTGGTTTTCCAAAGGCTGTTGAACTTCTGGGGTGATTGTTTGGCTTTGAATTGAATTAAAAATGGGTCACATTGTAAAGGTAATTCAGTAACGCACAAGTTTTCCAACATGGGTCTATACTACTTTTTGCGAAGGCGCAGGGACAATCTACAGAGGGCCCTGTATATTTTTGGCATTAGTCACGTGTCGTATTCATTAGTCAACATGTCACTGCTGGTGTTTTCAGTTTTGCGCAAATGATTATTTCATAATAATAATAATAATAATAATAATAATAATAATAATAATAATAATAATAATAATAATAATCATCATCATCATTATTGTTATTGTGGATTCAGCACCGGCTTTTCCAAAAGTTGGATCCGGGTTATCTTCTTGGGGGGCCAGGCAACAACAATTTGCCTAAGGAAACCCAAATTTTATGATGGCTTTCATCGCTCCAGAACCTTTCTCAGAATTCTTGATGTGCCAAGGAGAGCGCTATTATTATTATTATTATTATTATTATTATTATTATTATTATTATTATTATTATTATTATTATTATTACAATAATAAGAGAGCTACACCACAACAATTTCATGGGTCAGGGCAACAAAAGTGTCCTTTGCAATTTTGCAGAGCGCACTCCTATGCCTAAGGGGATTGAGAACCCCGAGAAGGAGGAACTTAGACGTTAAAGACAGTGATCTAGAAGTAGAGAGGGGTCAAGCAGGACTTCCCTAGACCTGACAGTTATAGATATTTTACTAGTGGATGTACATAGAAATTTTTTTTTAGTCTATAAACAGTTGTTTACATTTCCTTTGTTGAAAACCACCAGACCACCAAGAAGTCATTTTTTTAAAACTATAGTAGTGCTGAATTTGTATTTAATTTTTAATTTGAGAAAGGTTTAATAAAATTATAATTATAATTATTATTATTATTATTTTAGTCTTGATAAACTCATGTAAGAAAAAAATTACGCCTGAAAAATTCAAGTACTGATGGCCGATACGAAATAAGTAAATAAGACACAAGGGAACAGGCGTCACTCACAAAACCTATCAGACTATGGCCCAGTGGTTGTATCGCAGTCTTAACGAAATAACGAAAATCGCAGCAGATGTCAAAAGATGTACCAGCAAATCGGGTTTGACGCAAGGCTCAATTTGATCTTCCCTTTTAGACATTTTCAGAATAATCATAATTACGGTAAATTTAATTAAGTGGCTCTGTTTTCATGTTGCAAAAATGGTCAGTGTAAAATGAGGGTTGTGGACCAGGGACAAACTGAAGACTCAGGGAATGGCCAACCCTTTACTAACGTTTTTTAAATTTATTTTTTATTTTCCTCCAATTCATTCAACATTGCATGAATTAGAAGAAATAACATCCAGTCGAGAGGGCCATCTCTAGGTTAACAACAGCAATATTGCGCTCCAGTCGACAGATGTGATATACACTGAATCAGAACGGCACTAAGTAATGGCCTCAACAGACAGTAAACAAACCTTGTTTCACATGAAAGAACCATGCTGCTATCAGCAGATTGTAAACTGCTTTGCTCTTCACTGGTATGCGA
>NC_090888.1:40139792-40172292 GCF_036669925.1 Montipora capricornis | reverse complement strand
TCACTGTGACTATCTGTAAAGTCAAGTGAACGATCATTGGTTGAGCTATCTTCACAGATAGAATCTTGACTTTGGTTTGTAAAAGTAGCCACTCTGTGTTTTCCTGCAGTAAGTTCTGCCAGAAGATCAGCAGGGATTGCATCAGAAATCTTCTTCCTTTCTAGCCCTTTCTCCAAGGGTTCTTTCTTCTCCATACTTTCATCTTCATCTGAGCTGCTATCTGATGATGAATAATCGTCCATTATCGGGAGACTTGGCAGAGGAGCATCATAGCCTTGATCGTCCTCATCATCAGACTCCAACAGCAAGGGTGTACTGTGAAGAAAAGGTATTCCACCCTGGAAAAAAATGATTATATATAAAATGTAGTTAAATACAATTTAACCTAGTTAACAACGAGGAGCAAGCGTTATACTTGTGGGCGTTGTTGTTTAGCATTGCGTTGCGTCTCAGTGTTCAAGGCTGTTGCCTAACAGGAGCCCAGTAGCCTGGGGCTCCCAAAGAATAGCTCTGGGCGCCTTAATTTTTCACAGCAACACCTTTCACTTCATATGTTGGGCTCCTAAGTTCTCAGCGTTTAGCTCTGAGGGCCCCTTGGTGTTGCGTCGTATTCTCAATGTTCTTTTTTAGCATTGTGTTGTCCCTCCGAGCCTTTTTCAACCCTATTACACCCCTATCTGCAGTGCGTGCAATCAGCGGCTCCAGTTGTTAAGGTCGGTCCTTTAGCAACGGTCAGCGGTCTACTCGTCACGCATACAGCTTGGTGATATTTTGCTGTGTGGTTATCGGAGCATGTAGTTGCTGGTTTGTTTGGGATTGCATTCCCCCTCCCTCCCCTCCCATTATATATCTTGGTAGTTGGGGTGTTATAGTCTGGCACGGTTGCATCTCGGCTCATTTTATATGCCAGTTGTTTTTTTATTCCTTTATTTCAATGTTTTTCATTATTATTATTATTGCTCTTATTATTTTCACTTTAGTGCATTTTGATCAGCTTCCACTGAATGTCTTTCAGTGTGACTAGTGCCCATGTTGGTGTTGTCTTATTGTAATTTATTTATCACTTTGTCAGGGTGGCGTTTCATGGCTGGGTTGTGGATACTGCTGGCCATGGGGGTGGTTCCATCCTGCAGGGGTTGGGTTCCTGGCCAACCGTAGGGTTGTTTTGAGCACGTGGCCTCCACTTGCGACTAATGTTGTCAATTTAAAAAATGTGTTGAAGTGGTTTGCATTTTGACTCAATGTCAATGTCATTATGACATCAAGGTGCTGTGTTTGTTGTTGACCCTAAACAATCTTTTGGGAACATGAATTCAAATTTTGAATATTCCTTTACATCATTTGTGAAAACAATATACATGACATGGAAGTACTGTGGTTTGTAAGAAACCCAAGACCCACAACAATCATAGTTGTGTCAGTCAACAGAGTGCTGGACTTTGCTGTTGCACAAGTCACTGATGGTCTTCATGTACGTATGGAAAAGGGATGTCATCTCTGATAATGACCATAAAGCACAGGCCCTTTCTTATGACAGCACATGACATGAAGAAACCAGCCACTGTACAAACAGTTTGCAAAGAGTTTCAAAGAACACCTGGTCCCCATGCAGGGTTAATGATAAGATAACACTTGGCCCCCCTGTGTTTCCTTTGGTTGCATTTATCATCAGCAAATTTTCCAAAACTATAACTGTACTCTAAAATAATTTATCCCAAGACACTGGTATTCTCTGACAACCCTGGTGTTATTGTACAGTCTTATGAATCCCATTTGTGCAAAAATATTTTGCCCACTGGAAATGTGTTGCAAAATTGCTACTGTACATCACCAAACATCAAAACAACACAATTGTGTCTCCTTCAGGATTGTAAGTAACAAGATGTGAACTCAACTTCAATAAAAATCTCAAGTGCAACGTAAATTTCAGGCCCTCTAATAGGGTTCGATTAAAAAAACAGATATTGTGCAAAATTTTCAAGGCAGATTATGTGATAAGGAATGGTTATTGTGTGAAAAACTTCCTGTATGCAAATTTATTTAATTGTGTGATTTTTTCCCTGAGGTTTCAGAAAACCACTTTTGTGGATTTGTTTGCACTGTACCAATAGGCAACTCTTTTAGACTTAAAGCTAAAACCAGACCTCATAGGTGCAAAACAGGATATGTGTACTAGCGCCTTGAACTTTGATTATTCATGAAAACGAAAATTCAGAGAGTCTGCTGGTTTTTTAAGGTAAATCATCTTTAAAATGACGCCTACATCAAGGTTTTTAAAATAAAGTGTACTTTGGTAAATATTTTGTGAAAATTTAATTAGTGCCATTCTTCATTGCACTATTTCTCATGAATTGTGCGATCAGATGCGATTTGAGGTTGATTGTGCAAAATTGCACCATCGTGAAATATCGGATGCCCTGGTTAAATTTACATGTAAGTATAAACACCATGCTTGTCGTTGTTAGTCATCTTTAAGTTTAAGTTTTAATAACTATTTCAGTTAAAGAGAAGAGCAGACTTGGGAGGACACTGTGAAATTTATTGCCTAGATTACTTCTAAGAACAAGTGATGTTAAAGCAGAGGAAAAGGGTATGAGCACATTTCAGGACATTAATCAAAATTAAAAAAAAAACAATTTGCAAACACTTACCGCAAGGTGATCGACAGGAACTTCATAATAGTTCTCCTCTACTTCAACTTCCTTGGCTTTTTCGCCATCTTCTTCACTGCTGTGTGTCCTCTCAGCTATAATCTTTTCTAATGTAAGAGCACTATCAAGCGGACTGTTTGGACGATCTATGCTCCCACGCCGCACTACTGCTGCCATGATTGCACTCATCCAAGGAGACAAGTCCTGGCCATCTTCTATTGCCAGTGAAATACCTGGTCCCTCTTTAGGTGTTAATCTAAAACTATAGCTGATCTTTTTCTTATCATCAACACCCATGTCACAGCCCAGAAGATCAATAATCATGACTGCAGGATCTTCTTGGGTCTTGAAGATGTGAAGGCGATTGCCTTGTAGCACACACCAGCGTCGCTTGTTAGCCTTGGTATCTTTTAAATACCCTTGAATAACTGGTTCTTGCAAGTTTGATGTGTAGACTTCCTCCAATACTTTGGCTTCTTTCTTGAACCTGGAAGCAAGATAAGGCATTAATTTTTTTTTGCCAACTTTTTACAAAGTGAGGTAGTGAGATAATACACTGTAAGTCTGATGATAATAACAACAAAATATGCAAAAGGAATAATTTCACCATCTAAAGGGGCTGTGTCATGGGAGTGCAGTAGATTTTGTGCAGCTTTACCAATAATTACTAGCCCCTACTTGCTATGTATCTCAACAGTAAGCCTGAAATTACTTTCAAAAAGCACAAATCCAAGCTTCGTCACAAAATAATGTCTGTCTCTGTTATATGTCAAGTCACAAAAACCCCACTTGCAATCCATTTTAATCTTCTTAAATTTCGCCTTCCATGACTCCTTCTTCTTCTTCCTTCAATGTTTTAAGCAGTTTGCATTTTGGCTGCCAGTTCCTGGTTGCTGAATTTTGTGACACAGCCCCATTATAATGCACATTCTCGCAATGAAAACTCGTAGTCCTACTTGTACTCCACTTTAAAGGTCACTAATGGCAAAAAAATGTGCTAACCATCCTGTAGAAAGCTTTCCTTTGCCTGCAGATGCCCTAAAACTACCAGACCGGGCTGTCACATAAATCCCGGTACCAGTGCTTTCTTGTGGTGTTTTAGGAGGACTCGGAAAAAATGAAACTTCATTTTTAGTGTCTGTCTCCCCATCGACTGGGGAGGCCACACCAGAAGGGGAAGAAAGGCTTTTTACACTGAGACGCTCATAGATGTCATCTTCTGCACTGCTAGTACTCTGAATGGAATCCCGGACATCCTGGAGGGGAAAAATGAAAACAATAATAATGATGTAAGTCCTCACACTGGTCACAGAAATCACTATTACAATTGATCAACTGATGAGTCTTGAAATTAACGACACTTGACATTTTTATTTACTGGTCAAGAACATAAAGATTCTTTGAAATCACCACTACAGTATCTCTGTGAACATGACATTGTGAACCAGGAAAAAAAGGCCTCAATTGATATAAAATGACAATAAGGTGATTACATGTATTCCTATTAGTGCAAGTAAGGTTTCGTGATCCACAAACATTTTAACTTTCAAACAGTTCTACCGAGTAAGTTTAAATTTTTGCATTTTGGAGCATGTATTGATTACACCCTATAAACCTTGCAACAATTTATTCATGTCAAAAATTTTCATAAGAGTAAGAACCTCCACAAGGAAACAGGCCAAAATTAATTTAGTAGTACCCAAAAAAACTTATTACATTTACACACATGAATGACAATCTGCATGCCTTCAGTGTACAACCAACATTAGAAAATTTATCCATGGAAGGAATTCTGATTACTGCTTGTAACAATTTACTTTCTGTTTTGATGATCTGACTGTTTTCATATTTTGGGTGTGCCAGCAGCTCAATGGGATTAATTATCAGTTGAATTAGAATTTGTCTGCAAGTTCACAAAAGGAGGCATCATGATATCATTCTTATGTTAGCACTAATTTGAGACAGGAGGCTTGGATTCACACTAATTATTCAGAAACTTGATTAAATCACGAAAAAAGAAGCAAGATACATGTAATCATGGTTTGTAATAAAAAAATGACAAAAACTTGATCTTGTTGCAAGAACGAATTCAGTAATGTAAGTACATGTAAAACAAAGTCTTTTAAATAACACTAGACAAAATTAATATTATTTACTGAAAACAAGTGCACTCAAGAGCTTGGTGTCTTTGTCAGGAATGCTGACTGTATCCATAAAGATCAACAGACAGTGGTGACAAGTAGTTCTTTTGCCTCTGCTATGTAAACAACTCTAATTGAAAAATGTCAGAATTAAATCATTTCATTTGCATTGGTCAGATCCCTTTCACAAAGGCCTCCAAACTAAAGTCTTTTTTCAAAGCCAATATTTGCAATGAGCCAAAATATGCTAAGCAATCAACACACAAAGCACTAAAATATTTTTAAGACTTGTGAGACAACTCTTTAAAGACATGCAAGGGCATGAATCATATATTGTTACCGTAGACTTTTACAATGAAAACCATTTAGAATGCAAAAACAGAGAAAAATATGACCACAAATGAATCTAATAATGCCATTAAGCCATGCCAATACATGCCTTAAAAATTGGTTTTTTGTCACCAAATTGACGCAGTAACATGACAATTTAATAGACTGTAATTCATGACTTGGGAGTGCAAAATGTATGAAGCAACCAAAATGCTGTAGAGAACAACAAGTGCACACTTATATTGGTAAACACACGTATTAAAAAAATTAATATAATACAGTAAAATCCTGCGAGTAAGAACCTATTTTGTTAGAACCTGTTAGCCTATAATTTGTCAGTTAGGACCCCCTACAGTATAAATAAGAACCTGTTGACCCTAAAATTTGAAACTAAAAAATTTGAAGTCATTTTTGTGTGACTTTTTAAATTCTGTATTTAAATTTTATTCCAATTTTATATAACGGAAAGGGAAAAACTGGCTGCTGCATAGGGGATGAGGGCCAAATACCACTAAATTCTGTTATCTACAACAGAAAATAAGAACCTATTTAACAACCTAGGTAGCCTAAATTTCTGTTAATTACCAATATTTTATGTACGAACCTGTTTAGCCTAAATGTTAAGTAAGGTTCTTAATTTGTTTCACTGTAATTGCTTAAAACATTCTTTAAAAACTCTTATAAATTATGTGCCTAGAGCTTAATGGTAAACCTGTGATAATGAAGCAGGTTCACATTGTAGGCTTAACAGCCGAAACACAAGAGTTTTAGTGAGAGTGGAACACCACATGGATTAATTGGCTTGAATTTAAGGTGGCTCAAACCACCAGTATTAAAGTGCGTTTCACAAAACTTTTGACAAACGGTTTCCAAAGTTCGTTTGAAATTCCTAAAGTTCGCTTCGAACTTGGCAATTTCATTACGTAATTGTCAATCAAATTGTGAACTTCGAAATGAAGTTGTGAATTTCACATCGAATTTCGTTGAGAAGTTGCGAAGTTCGTCGCGAGCAAAGTTCACATCATTCAGTGTAGTTGGATTGGTAATATAACTAGAAATGAATTTAAACAAAGTGAAAAAATTTCTCAACCAAGCAAGACTAATTTTTTGATGTTTACTTCTTAAAGGTAAATTATTTGAGAGGTACGGAGCCGGGACTTCACATTACAGACAGATGGCGCGATTCGTATCTTGTTTACACTAGAAATGTAAAGACAAAAGTTGAACAACGTGACATTGAAATGTTTTGTTTCTTGCGCTATTTCTAGAATGATGAATGTCCTGAAAATAGGGTTTCTTTTTATGTCTGATAGATTTAACTGTAAAATACTTTTAAGCAACCATGCGTAGAAGTTCACACGACAGAAATTGTATTCTATTTTTAGGCAGGTGTCGGGTGACATCTGGGAATAGTCAGTTTTCAACGTTTTATAACCCATTTTAAAACCAGTAATTCGCAATCAACGTAACCACAACTTCTAAGAAAATTCCGAGAAATTTACACCGAATGGTGCAAACTTCTGTCGCGACAAACTCCTTAACTTCCCAACGAAGTTCGTGGTGAAATTCACAACTTCGTTTCTAAGTTCACAATTTGAATAACAACTATGTAATAAAATTGCCAAATTTGTAGCGAACTTCAGGAATTTCAAACAAACTTCGGAAACTGTTTGTCAAAAGTTTTGTGAAACGCACTGTAAAAGGATTGGCACTACAACAATGTTATGGTATCTTATCAAACACCAATCATTGCTGAAAAGCATTCCGTCAGTTTTATGACATAAAAGGTTACCGTGGCAACAGGAGAGCCCTGCAAAAACACCCCTATATTTTGGCTTTAGCTGCTTATACCTCAAAATCAATGCTCCACAGAATTTCTTAAATTTTGCAGAGTTCACTTTTGTGCAATGAAAAATTGGGGTCACCAAGTTCATTTTTCAGATATGAGAAGCTAAATCTAAAATATAGGGTGTTTTGCAAGGCTTTCCTGTTTCCATGGTAACTTGTTACATCACAAAAATGACTGTATCTCTTTCAGCAATAATTGATGTTTCACATGGTACAATAACATTGCCTGTTACGTGATAAGATGTTGTAGTGCCAATCCTTGTAATAACAAGGTATCTTGAAAGTGTTGAAACTGGTTTGAGCCACCTTAACACTGGCTTTAGTTTCCCTGTTTTCCAGAGAAAGTATTTTTTTGTAAACAAAGCTACAATTGCATTGTATAAAAACACAGAAGATCTTCCTGATCCCAAAGCCTGACCCCTTCATGATGAAACTCATAGTCGAGTGCTAAAGGAGCAACTTGTGATCTGCCTCTAATCAAAATGTAACCCTCCACGGGAAACAGGTAAAAAGGTGACGACACGGGCACGCGTGGGACGACATGGCATGCAAAGTGTGTTAATCGACATGCATATGCGCATATTTAATAAGCAAAGTAATGAGTGTCATGGTACCTTTTGTTTGGCACGACTTAACACGCTAACCTTTTGTTCAAGAAAGCATGTTCAACGTCACGCTAAGAGTGCGATATAACTCGATAAACTGTGCGACATGACACAGCAGTGCTCAAAGGCAAGTGTAAAGAATTAATAAACAATCAAAGGATCGTCACAGAACACCTTCATTATTGGATCAGATAAGCATGTTCACATCAGTTCGCTAACCCCCTGAAACAGCATCCTAAATAATTGATAATTATGATAAATAAAGATACCTGCATATTTCATAAAGCAACAGGAAAAGAGAAACTAGGAGCCACCTACATTATTTAGAAAACTGATAACCCTAGAGCGTAACCTCACGATCGTTCTAGAGGCTGAGCGAAAATGATCTTTTGTATTTAAAACCACACTGAAGGAAGAAAAACTTCATTGCAAAAGTTTTAACATTCATGAAAAATGATTTTCTCAACGTATATATCATTCTACAACAGTTAAACACTACGCAATAACCCTCAGTATTATTCCAACACGTGCTTCATGCTTCGATCAGTATTCGATGCCTTATTATGCGACATGAATAGTTCTTCGTTTCTATAGTTACAAAAAGACCTATATTTCACTACTCCACCGAAACTGGCACGGAAACCATCATGGAATGTGGCATAGATGACTTACACTGTTTAAATTTGGAATCAGAAGATTTGGATTGTTTGGGAAATCTAACAAATTTGTTCAATGAATGAGAAAATGAGTCAGACTCGCTCTCCGACAAGAGCAGATCTGACAAAGACACTGATGACGATAACTTTGATCTCAAAAAAGATGAAGATGTGGAGCTCATGGAGGTCCACATGTCTGAATGAGCTAAAATGCAGAAGTTCTATGCAGAAACCTGCAACTGTAAATTAGGGCCGCATGAGAAAACATAATTGCAGTCCTATCCTTACGCTCTACGACTTAGTGTTGGTGTGTCATTTCACTCACTTTGTGTGTTATTTTGCCTGCTGTTTTTGTTTTCCAAATCCTGACACATTTCTTTGTTAGAATGAACACACTCCTTTGCTTTTTTCCATGCAATATGAAACAAAAGAAAATGCTAATGAATTGTGCATTCTTACTCGCTGCTGCAGTAGCGTGTTAAACATGGCTTCTGATAGGATGCGGAAAAAAATTAAAGATTATGCGGAAATTTTTGGCCATATTATGCGGAAACATGCATTGATTATGCAGAAATTACACCGGATTATGCGGAAACTTAAACAAGTTATAAAACTAATAATTAGGCCCGTCCAATGTATTTACATGCTTACGATAAATCCGTAATCGAAATTGCAACGAATACAATCGCATTTGTGACTGAATTTTTGCCCTTTGTGATTAAATTACATGGAGGAGTCACCAATTTGCGACCAGCTTTCACCGTTGAAATAAAAGGGTTAGCAGTTGGGATTTTCCCGCAACTTTTGGTAAAATAAATAAAGCGATAAAAAATTATTTTGTTTCTCATCATGAATTTTGTTTCAATTTGGAGATAATGGAGCAAAATTGTAATACCTTTGGAGCGCGATCCATTCCCTCGATCATTGACTTTAAGTGCGTTTGATTCACCGTATTCCGGAATAAGAATACATGAAGTGATGAATTCAAAAAGGTATGTCTGGCGTTTTGAAGCAACAAGGATAATAAAGATATATTTAAAATAGCATTTTAGCAGGTGTTCGACATTTTTAATGTGAATCTCCGTAAAATCGAAGGATTTCTAACCTGTATTCCATGTAATCCTATTCCGGAATACGTCAATCGAAAGCGCCCTTAGTTTCTTATCAGTTACGTCATTTGCTGAAGTGTAACTGTTTCTCGTCCAATGGAAAGCATTGTAGGAACAAAAACTAGTGTCCAGGCTCAGTGGTGAAAAAATGCGCGGAAACTGCTTACGATCTTTCTTACGTACTTTCATCTTGCAAACGAAATGGTGTGTTTTCTTCAATGTTCAGGAAAATAAGTGTTTCAAAACAGTCAATTTCTTCGGCTTTTATGTTTTTGAGGATGTTAAGGAGCTGCTTTATCACTAATATCAGATATTTCTTCTGTTTTTTTTTGCGGAAAATATCGGAATTATGCGGAAGATGCGGATTTCAGTGAATTATGCGGATCCGCATCGCCGCATCCTGTCAGATGCCATGGTTAAAGAAATCTTCTTTTGTTTAGCATATTAAATTAACGTGCCCATGTCATCACTTTTTTACCTGTTATCCCGTTGAGGGTCAGAAATGATGGCATTAGTCATCACTACTGTGTTCTTGACATTGCTGACTACTTGTAAATATACTGTAGTCACACCTTAAACTTTCAACTTTTTTTACCAACAACTATTATAATCATTGTTATTATTGTTTCTTACTAAACTTAAATATGGTACGCAAATGGCAAGATATTAGTACATTTATTAGAAAGCTGGAATATTTGCTGGTAAAATCTTGTGAACCTAAATTATTGGAAACATGACAAATGACTCTGAATATTCAAAAAAGTAATAATTACTTTATGCAGGATAAAAATGAGCACAACGTTAGTAAAGAAAAGAGACCAAAATGGATTTAATTTTAATTAACTTGGTGAATTTTTATGGTACTGCAATTCTTTTGAGTGTACAACTTGAAAGAGTTCTTTGCAGAACTTACATGTACATGGTGCATGTAGGTAAACTAGCTTGAATGTAAATCATTTCAATTTGGCTCAAATTTGGGAAATTGATCATGGTAAAAATAATACTCACTATAAGTGCCTCAATTCATAGCATTTATAACTTAATCACATTTTTGTTATTTAAAATTACTTTTTTAAAGATATTGGATACATTTTAAATTTCCTTTTTTTTAAATTTATATGAGACATTTATTTTAAACACAGTACAGTGGATTATTTAGATAAAAAAAATAACTTGTTTACACAAATGAAACTACATCAACGTGACCTTTGGACGAACTATTAATAACAGGCCTTCTGATAGAGTGTGATGAAAAATGCAAATTGTGCGAAATTTGCAGGGCAGATTATGCGAATAGAAAGGCCAATTATGCGATAAATATTGTAACTTATGTGATTTTTTTCTGAGCAATTTTAAGCTTGTTTTTCAAGGTTTCAGGATAATAATAAAAAACATGTTTTTACTGCCCAAAAGACATTTTGAACATAAGGGAACAGTAATTATGAATCTTGATCAACATTAGTTGGGACAAGTAAAAAAAGTGAGGTCTTTTGCACTATTGGTGCACCACGTTAAAAGTTGAAAGGACACAGCTAACATGCCAAATGAATGATCAATAATTATTAATATTCCTGTATGCTACGACTAGCTTCTTACGCTTTGTTTTTGTGTGCAGTATTATATTTCTGAACAGATTTGCTAATCTGAACAAAGGGCATGTTTGTGTTACACCAATTGGCGACTCTTTAAGAATGAGACTCATACCAGGCCCCCCATGTGCAAAATAATGCCTTGAACTTAGAATATTTACGAAATTGAAGGTAACAAAGGCTTTTAGCCGTTTTCCAAGGTAAATCATCTTTAAAATGGGGTATTTATACAGGAACTCCTAAGAAACTTGTTGATTTATGTTTTATTTTATGAATTTTGTGCGTTCTTTTGTGACTTATGCGATTTTTCGTGAATTGTGCGATCGGATGCGATTTGAGGTTGATTGTGCGAAATTGCACCATTTAAACAATAGAGTGTTTCTGTCGAGGAACTATCAGCTGATAGTTGCCCCGCGGAAATTTGATGTTCTTAAAACAAATATTTGCCCGAGAAGCGAAGCTTCGAGGGCTAATATGCTAGTTTTAAGAACATCAAATTTCCAAGGGGCAACTATCAGACCGATAGTTTTCCGAGACATAAACACTCTATTGTCTTTATTGTTCACCACTAAATTTTCTTCCGCGCGCCAGTTGAAAAACAGTCAAAACCCACTTAATGCAGATCAATCAAATATTTATTCATGCGTACAGGCTGTCACAAATGTCAATAATTCGCAGCGCACATTGGCTAAAGAATAGCATACAACTGTCAACTGTTTTTTCAGCGTACGACTACTATCCATCCGGGTATTTTCCTCGGACGGGCACTATGGGCTGATAGTGTCTCTCTGCGGACGAACACTATCACGTCACGTGATCAATTTAAACCAATGAGAATCGGAGAAAATTTAGTGGTGAACTATAACGCATAATATCACAAGGCCTGTAATGAGGACACCATTTCAATACTGGATATTTTGGCCTGACCTACAATAGCTACTTCTTCTTAGAATAATCAATGTCCATAGGTTTTGGAAAGCCACAATGTGGGCAACTCCATCCATCATCTTAAACACAAAAATAATTATTGTTTAAGAGCCAATTTCTCCTGACAAATAGCAATTCATAAAGCTTTGGTGCAAAGGGCAAAGTTTTATAACTAAAGAGAACAATATGTTTAACAAATACAAGGAATTATGAAAGCTGCAATTTGGGCTGTTAAGTTTGAGGGCTTTTGTGGAATGAATGCTAAAGCTCTTTCAAAACATGTAACGTAACATCCAAATCCATATAATACTACAGTACAAGTTCCTTGGACCGGCGCAAGTGTAATTTTTACCTTTTGAAAAGCTACATACTTTGGACCACATACAGGTTTCTGTAGGGGTAGCCAGAGCAGCTTGTATTGTTACATGTATGCTGCACCCCTCATTCATTGTAATTCAGTCTCTCAGGCTACAAGGAAAGGTCTTCTTTCCTCTGGGAATTAACTACAAATATCCTGTCATGGTTAAGTTGCCTTTCCCCTAGTTATCATGAGAATGGTAAACATCATGTTGTATCAAGCTTCTCTTCAATACATTAATTTAAGAAAACATACAGTAAGTCATAAAAACAGTGATTGCATGTAACAATGTAAAAACAAAGCAAACTTTTTTTCTGGGAACATACAACGAAGTTTCCAGGAAAAAGATCCCGCATATTATTTGATATGACCCTACCACATGGGCCAAACAACTCCGACCAAAATGTCACAACTTGCTTCCATGCTTCTCAGGTCTGGAACCCTTATATATCAAAATTATGCTGTACAAATTGCATTGAAGCTGTCCAAGGAAGACCCACAAAATTAATTCTAAGGATCAATGATAAATATAATGTTAAGATGAGGAAACTGAACTTGCTGGCATTAGAGAATAGAAGATTTTTAGCAGACGTAGTATTTTTATTCAAAGTTTCAAATGATCAGTATACAATCAATTTCGATGGAAAGGTTGTTATTTTCTAGAGACTGTGATAGAGGATATTTGTTCAAGAGTATGAACTCCCTTGATCTTGTAACTAAACAGAGTAATCTGTGAATGGAACCAAATTCCAAAAATGAAATAAGGTCTTCCTCCTCAGTTATTTCTTTTAAATCTAGGGTATTTAAATTTTTAGCCGAAAGACAATGATTGTGTAATTTATAATCTCTCTTCTTGGGTATTGACAGGGAGTTTCCCTAGTATGGTGTATTGTGAACTTTTTGGAGGTTTCCCTTTTCTGCATCAATTGGCTTTTTTTCTTTTTATATTGTAGAATAAATTTGAATAAATAAACAACTTGAAACAGTGAACTTGTGCTTGAACAAATCAGTGGAAACTTGTTGGCAAATGAGCATTGCACAGGTGCTGAATGCATAGCCTCTAAAATAACTGCTCTATCTAGGCCCTGGTGACAGCAACAAACTAAAAAATACAGAAAATACATGTAAATGATATACATGTATTGCTTTTCCAAAAATTAAGGGAAACAGGAAGAGTTCAGGAAAAATGAAATAATAGAGAGTTTTTGTTTGACATACAGTAAATGGCAACTACATTGGAAGAGCAAAAAGGTAATCATGTGAAAGAAGCAAAAATTTAATATTCTTTTTGGAATTCAAATTTCAAATGTATATACAAGAAAATTCGTCTTTAAACAATTTGGCTCCCCGTCATGTCAGAGAAAAGCACTGCTGGAAAAATATATTTTTATATTTTTATACTTTTTATCTTCTTCCTTCAAACATTTTAAACTCTAAAGCCATTATTTGTGAAACATGTCTGCTTGTTACAAAAAGCTGGTATAAGAATACATTTCCAAGACAAGAAATGGCAAATTTACTTCAAGGTTTTCATTCCTGAAATGTTTTGTTATTCAGACACAAAAGAAAATGTTATGCCACAAATTGAAGAAAGTTCTGAAATGGATGTCAGGTTCTTTGATGGTGAATGCCGTGACTGTGCGGACCTTACTTTCGTAACATGATCTGAAGAATCTCAAAATATCTTATCTCGGGAGCTTAGGATAAGCTGTGGTCGTGATAAATACAATATAAATTACGACAAGTCACTGATCTTGCCATTAGGAGTAACATCAAACTTCTGCAAGGGAACATCCTTCCTGCAGGCACAAACTTCACAAACTAGGATTACTCTTGCTGTAAAAACAAACTTTCTGCGTTTACTTCACTGAAGCTAAAATAATTACACCTTCAAAAAACTAAACGTAAAAGTTCTGCTTGTAAGGTGAGCGTTAAATAACTTATCAATTTAAAGATAGCCAAAACCACAAATTTGAAACTAAAAAGAGGCAGTCATGCATTTTACAGAACTAGAAAATTCCATAAATCAAAACGAACTGAATGAGTGCAACGACACGAACAGCGTTGCAAATGGTAGATTCTTATTTCAAGAAATTGTATTGGTAATCTACACTTTTAATTAAGTTATCAATACATATGAGAATTACAAGCTTGAATAATAATTATACGTGTCGGTTTGATAATTTAGCATATAAAAAAGCCATGACAAAAGATCTATTGTCGTCAGAAAAACTTCAACTCACTTTTGCTTTCACGCGAGCAAAAAAGTCTAATTTAATGTCAAAAGAACAGATAAATTATGGAATACTTGCTCAACAAAATCGTATCCAATTCTAATCACATCATGTGCATTATCAACACTGAAATCTACTTTGAATACCGATTGCTTGAAGTCCAACCAATGAAGTCTTTAACAAATGGACAAATTTACGATAAATTTTAACGATATCGTTCACTGCTGCTTGTGTGTTCAAGGGTACGTGTTCCAGATCAAAAATAGGTGCAGAATTTATTGAACATTAAAGAGATTGCAATGTTTTATTTTAAAATTTCTATTCGCCCCAGGAAGACCTACATGCAGTTTTCTCTGAATAATAAATTTGGTCACGTACATGTAGTACCGGGCCAAGAAAAAGACAAATTCAAAATTAAATCTAAAAGGCTGTGACAAAGGATAAGAAACTTCGTGAACACTACATGAGAAAGACTTACCTTTGGATTTGTCGCGATTCCTGACCTTGGAAGATACAAGCCTCCATATTGCGTCCCCTTTTCTCCCAAAATCACGGTTTGGGGAGCATACGTTTTGTATAAATTTGCAACTCTCGACAGCTCACGTTGCTGTGATGCAAATTCAACTGGATCTAACGGTTTCTCGTTGTTATACGGGCTGCCCTCGTCTTGAGCGTTGCTTCCGGAAAGGACCGCATCGTTCTGGTGTAAACGGGATCGGTAAACTTCACCGAAATTTGCTGGTCTCGGGGGAAGTGATGGAGGCTTCGAGACGCTTTCTAACCTTCTAAGAAATTCAACTCTTTGTCTGTTCGCTTCGTCGCTCAGCGATTCACTACCAAGAACTACTCGGAGAAAATCTTCCAGTCCTGGTAGTGTTTGGTTGATAGCTGTAGATAAAAAAAATGGTTAACAACTTTAATGCGTCGAAACGTAAAAACAATTTGCAGTGAAAGCATTTCATCCCGTTAAAACAACGTTGATTAAACGATCGCTTGAATTTTGCGTGTTTTCAATGAAATTACAAAAACAAGGCTTGGCTCGGAAGAGAATGAAGATAGCAAATAAGAAATATGGACATAATGCATCGACCAAAGACGTGTAAACCACTGCTTCCAACACGTCGCAATAGCCCGCACAACAAAGTTCGCAAAAGACAATCTCACCGATAAAGCGATCATGTTTATCCATTCTGGTTCATCTAACCAAACCGAAAATTGCATTGTCCAAATCAACCCATTTTGTCCTTCGGTCGACGCTTTAACAAAAATTATCCCACTTGAAATTCAAACGAGTCATCAACTCTACCGCCATGTTTTCCTAACCCGAGAGAAAAACTGTGCGGTGTTGACTTTGTGATCAGCTGACCAATAGTTCGCCTTCTCATTGGTCAGTTCCGTTCCGACCTCTTGGGCTGTTGCAGTTCGCTGTTGTTCGCTGTTGCATAAAGACACAACCTTGAAAAATCAGTTAGCAGGAAAATGTGATATTCGTGAAATAAGGAAATATCTTGAGCCTTTTAGAGAAACCTTTCGGCGCCAAAAACAGTCAGATTTTGTTCTAAAACCAAGCTGTTGGCACCCTTTTAACATTTTGTTTGCATAACCAATAAATGGGACGGTACATGAGAAAAAATATATCACCAGCTGTCAAAATGTGTGCCAAAAATCGAAATTGAAGTCGCGGGGAAAATAAAACGCGAATCGCTTACTTTAGAAATAAAAAATGGGAGCTGTAAAACGCCGAAGATGTATTGGAGAAATGTTAAGTGAATAGGTCACGTTTAAGTAAAGTTTTATGAAATACAATTTTTTTTGTTAGCGCTTTGAGAAAGCCCTGACGAAGCCTTTCTGAAAGATATTAAAAGCAAGCCATGATTCTGTACTTCAGGATCATCATAGACCTAAGAATTTATGTACACTTTTTTTCAACAGCAGTCGTGGTAGTTTGACAAGCAGAGGATTAAAAAGATTAAATTGCATAATGATATACTGTCTATTTTAAGATGCCGCGGCGGCGAATGTCTATATCGGCTGTGACGGCATTAAAAAGCGAAATACAAATAGGAAACCCCGAAAATCTGACTGAACCAGGATATATTGAAAAAGTTCTTTAAGCATTAATATGATTTTCTTCCGTACACAATGTAGAACAAAGCTGACCGCACAAACGCTGTGAACAGGGTTCTCTTCCCCTCTCCCGCATCCCCCCCCCCCCCCCCACACACACACCCGTTGTCTACAAAATAATTAACAAATGTAAAAATTCAATGCCTTTTTGGTACGATGGGTCGATCTGCATCTACTAACTATAATTTAAAACAGGATTTTACTGCGTGCGAGCCCTCGTATCATCATGATTGAGAAATACGCATTTCGATTAAAAGCATTGGAGGCAAATGATTGCCTCTTTAAAACAGATTACGGATGAAATAAATGCTTCCGACACAGCGGCGGTAAAAGCGACGAGTATATCAAGTCACTCACGGTTGACCTATTATTTGTTGTTTAGGAGTATTTTTTATAATAAAACATGATGATGCATTTGAAGCTAGATTTTATGGAATCGAGATATTAAGTTTGGCAAACTTGAATTCACAGGTTTTTTACAATCTCACTCGGGGTGCTTCTTCCATTTTGCTCTCTGTTTTGTCCGGAAGTTGAGCAATTGGCCCATACCTAAAAATTATCCCAAAAATTTTTAATAAAACCAGGATTTTAGGCGTTCGCTAACCGTAAGATGATTAACGGATAATAGTAGTGAACACTTGAAAGACAAAAAGCCTAAGAGGCTTTAAGGGGAAGCTTGGCGAACGTTCTGTGACCCAAAAAGCGGAAGATAAACATCATCGCGTGCCTTGGTAACATACAATCTTTCCGCAGCGTAAAGTTGCTTGAAGAAAAATCGACACATGTGAAAAACCCTCTCGCATACATTTTTGGCATTTCTCATGTTGCCACAATTATTGCGAAACTGATTGAAAAAAATGAATTCTTCTTTTCTGTAACACTGACACTTTTCTGTGTCGAAAAGTGAGAGTGGGACACGGGGACATGGGACTTGGGGACGTGGAGACGTGAGGACTCGGGGAGGTGGGGATGTGGGTACTTGGGGACTTGCGGACGTGACGACTCAGGCACGGAAGGACTTGGGAACTTAGAGACGTTGGGACTTGAAAACTTTGTGGACTTGAAGACGTTAAGACTTGAAGACTCGGGGACGTGGGGACTTATTTTCAAAGTATAGAATTTCAGAAATGGGAGACCATCCTAACGTAAAAAGGAAGTTAAATTGCTCGTTATGGTGTAGTACTTAAATCACTTTTTTCAGTTTGTACAGCCTCTCAAATGCATTATATTTTGCAAAAACCATCATCTGTATGCTTCTCAAGTACCAACTAAATACACACCAAAAGTAAAAAATTGGGTCAGCGAAAAGTAATTATCGCCACCCGTTACAAAGCTGGACGGTGAAACAAAGCAGAAAACCTAATGGACATTGCTCTGACCCTGTAGCTGAACTTTCACGTTGCAGCGTATGTCGTTATTGTTGTTGTTGCACAGAAACATTAGCCTTATGACTTCTCTATAATTAATGATACCGTGCCAAAGTCCTTGTTGGCGGCCTTGTGACTGCATCTTTAATTTCCTGGCGCTTGTTCAATTTGTCGCCTTCGATGAAAATTTGGGGTTGTTAGCGTTCATATTGTCACAAATGTTCGTCATCACATGACCGTAAGCCATAAGTGTTAAGGCTTGACCAAGCTCATAAATGCATATTTTTGTGTAACGAGAAAGCATTTATCCAGTCGAGCTTAGCTCTTTACTCACTTTTTCATCTGAAATGTGTCACGTAATTTTTTAACGGCTAAAAACAATTTAAATCTTTTATCGGAAACGGGGATGGAAAAGTCATCTTATATCAATGTATTTTGTTCTTTGACTTCAATAAAATGGAGGCTAGCTAGATCACCTCGCGGTCCTTTTAGCCTCCGTGCACTAACATTTACAATTGTGACCTTGTAATATTATATATTCTAATATTCGGTTTGTAAGACATTTTTGTCTGAATTTTAATTAAGGAATAGCGTAAAATAAAAGTCTTGTTGTTGTTGTTGTTGTTGTTGTTCCTTGCTCTAGCCTACTCCTAGCGAGGCTTCAAAATAAAAATATAAAAAAAAAAAGGAAAAGTCACATAATAAATGTCCATAGAGGTCAGGCCACAAGGAAAATGAACGATGCCACAGTCAAAAATATTATACGTTAACGTTTGTTTTGAGCATTTTCAAGCAAAAGTTGTCGGGATTTGTCAGGGTAAACGTTCCCCAATGTCGAAAACAAGCATTATGGCATCAAGGAATGTCAAGTGATACAAGGCAACTGCGAGTGAAATGCATAATTAAAAAACAAGACGCGTGTATGGGCAAATCCGTGGGATGCACAAACGGTTAACACAAATTGTCCAGTTACAGTGAACTACAACTACGGGTAAACTTCGGAAAATGGCGAGAGATTACCAGAAAGATAAATCTGTAATTTACCTTGAAGTTGCTTGTTGTAAAAAAACTCTTATTATTAATGTTCCTTAATATTTGCAAATGCAAACAACGAAGCCCTATTAAGGACTATCTGAATACGGCCGGGATATTTAGGTAAAAAATTATAGGGATACGAGATATTTGGGGGGGGGGGGGGAGGGGGAATGAGGAAATACGCCGTGCATACGGCAGAAGCTACTGAAATTTAAATTGACCAATCAGAATTCAGCGAGTGGGAAAAACTGTGCTATCCAACGTCAGGTCAATTGTTGGCAGTTAAAGAGTCAGAAAACCATGTAAAGGATTCAAACTTTGGCACCCAAACTGGGTTGCGAGCGAGAGGCGATTCAAAGGAGAGGCGATTCAGCTGTTGTGTTTGGGCTGTTATTTGTGCTTTTTCTAACTATTTTAAGACGAATTCAGTTCAGTATTTTTTAATTAAGTGTAAGAGGACGTCAAAACGGTATTGATAATGTATTTATTTGTGTTATCTTCGCGAAAAAAGACTTTGATGGCGTCCTTTCGACAGGGTAGATCGACAACAACGTCGTTTACGCACCAAAATGCGCCGTTTCCCGTGAAAGGGCAAAGGATTGACAAGATAGCACAGTTGCCGCGTGTACTGCGGTGGAGGGTTTCGTATGCACGGGGGGATATTTCAAAAAAATAGGAACGCATTGGATACGTGTGGTAGTGCAGTAACTTGACAGTGTTTGTTTTCCCTTAACTGTCAACTGAGCTGCGTTTTGTTTTTCAGGAGATTCAAGTTGTCTTTGCGTAACGCGTAGCTCTAAAAGTAAATGATATTTTTTTTGGTATCGTAAATCATTATAGTGCTATGGTAGATCTCTTTACTAAATACCCCCTGAGAAGACATGTGGTTCAGTAAAATACTAATCCCAGAATTAACTACGAGAGGGTGATGTGAAGTGCTATTTTCTACCAATGAAAACCATGTGAGCGTCAGCCCTACTTATGGACATGGGCGCACTCAAGGACAGAGAAAAACTCTGACTAGGGTGAGAATTGAACCCACGACCTTCGGGTGAATCACTGCTGCTCTACCGACTGAGCTAGAAGGTCAAACAGAAGCAAGTTCGCAAGAAACAGGTCGATTGGTATTCGTTCTATACAAAATATGTAACCAGAACGAAGCAAGGTCTAGAAATAAAGTAGAAAATTCTCCTTACATTTAAAGCTTGCCGTTCTTAAAGAAAAAGGATCTCTCCACTTCATCAAATACTTTCAGATGTGAGATTTAATACTGTGTCAATCATCTCGGTCGGAAAGGAGTCGTAACTAAATGTTTGCTCACATCGTAATAGAGAAGTTAAGCATGACGTTTACACCAAACGGCCGCAAACGTCGGAGTGAAATTAGGGTTTTGCCAAAAATGTAAGAACCCTGCTTGATATCGGCTTATTTCTGTCCTGTTAGCTCCAGATATCAAGAAACTTCTCAAAGGAACGAGACAAGTTAAAATGAGAGAATTTTCACGCTTTTATGACAAGCAGGAGCCTGCCGTTTCCCGTTTGCGGTTGGCCGTAAACGTCATGCTTAACCTCTCTCATGTCAGAACTTCCGTCACCGTGGTCGAGTGGTCTAACGCGCTCTCAGAAGGCTAATCGCCGAAAGAGAGTTTTGGAAGGCATAAAACTGGATTCACCCAATCGGAGTTTAATTTAATTTTTGTGGGTTCTGCACATTTGTGACTACCAACGAGAAAAGACATTCGACTGGTTTTAACACGTGGCATGCCTATGGCATCCCACGTAATGAAAAGGTTAGGATGTAGAAAATGGAAGTACTTTCAAATCTTTGCTTGGGGTTGTCCAATTATTGAAATTCAAGCCTCGATATACTTAAGGAATTATAAAATGACCTGAGAAATGGTTATACTAACGTTTCGTTCATGTTGCCTATGTCAAATAAATAAAGTCTTAATATAATTTGTCTCTTCGTTTTACCTAAATTACTCGCCACTGTGTAACTTGAAATAGTATAATGAAACTCACCTTTTAGTGAAGACCAGTAATAAACTATAATCATATATTTGCTATACCTTTGTTTCAGATTGTAAAAAACGAGCTCGCCCGACATAAGGCACAGTTCTTGGCACCTTCTTTGCATTGCCGAGTCCCATATTTTCATTTGAGTTGGAGCTGCGACACGTTTACGTCACACAGCGCTCTTGACCCGCAAGATAAGGTACTGTATGTTCATGGCAAAGCCAAAAAAGAGGGGTCCGTATCCATTTCATAAAAACATGGAACGGATAGTTTACACGGCAAAGATATATGGTCTGTATCTACTTTTAATGGGTCCAGACCAAGTTTTCTTGTAGTGTACACGCGCTAAAAATTCAGCACGGCACGGCACATTTTTGGCACCGTGCTGACCAATTTTGGGAACGGCACTCCAAATTTTCGACGTGTAAAACGTAGCGGTCCCAAATAAAGTGGCACTAATGCCATAAATTCTTGGGGTGCCGAGACCACCTCCCTGGAGGCTGTCCCGACACGGGTAATTGAGACGCCGTTTCAGACATTTTTGTCATACATCCACCCCTGGCACATGCGTAATTGACAAAAAAAAAAAGGCGACCGAAGAGATGCAAACAAGTTTCCGTTCGCCAAAGAAAAATCCGAAGAACGGTGGAATAAGCTGGCCCCGACGAGGGCCAAAAAAAGAACTACAAAAAAACCAGGTCTCTTTCTGTAAATGGGGTTTTAAAGGCGCGCATTTTAAAAGCATATATTTTTTTCCTTTGTTGAAACCTGAAAAGACCGCCAGTTTCCTACCTTTTCAAGGTCCTTTCAACATAAGTCGCTACTGGAAACTATCACTACATGTGCTACAAAAAAAATACGCTGCTGAATTTTATTTCCTTGAAAGAAATAATCAACCAAAAGTAATTAACACAGCAGAAATTAGGATACAGATGTTTCAAGGAGGTTTTCTCAAGAGCGCTTGAGTTTGGCAATGCTTTGTTATTCTGTGTGAGAGCAGTGAGTTGCCTGATCTGTCATTGCAAGAGTGTTGAAGAGAAAAAAGTATTCGAAGGGGTGGCTAATCCGGCAATTAACAGTGCTATTTAAGTAGTACAACTTAGCAGGGTGTGTAAATGACTTTGAGGTCAGTACTCGAGCTCCCTGCAAACCAGAGGCGCTTTCCAGTTAACCAAAATATCCGGCGGGAAGTCAAATGAATGTTTTTTGTTCAAAATGTTATTGTTTGGAATATTTCGGACCCACATCTTCGAAGGTGGTCAACTTTGACCAATCCGACCGTTGGGATCCAAATGTCCCTTCTCATTTGATTAAATTGTCGTTTTCTTTGTCTCATTATCGCAACAAGCTTCTTAGAAATTGAATTGAATGGAAGAAGGCCACGTGACAAGAACTACTGCTTGTGAGTCTTCATTCACAACATGGAGTACAGACTAGAAATTTGTAGCAAAGCTAACGTGAATCGCCTGGATTGACGTGAAACTACAGCGCACGCGCGTTGGCTTTGGTCTGCTAAAGGAAAACCGTAAACTGCCGGCAAAATTCTGTTCTGTGTAATTGTATGGGCACCTCAGCCCCTTTTTGAAAGCGAATGCAAAGTGTTTCTCTGCGGAAATTCCAACTTCAATCGCGAAAGGATTTCACTTATGTCCAGAAATGCTCCTGTTTCGGAGGCAGTGTGGCCCAGTGGTTAGGGCGCTTGCCTTGAGATCCGGAGATCCCGGGTTCAAGACCCGCTCTGACCACTCGTTGAACTGAATTTGATCCTGGTAGTCCCTGGTTCAACTTCCCAGCCGCACTTGTAAATAGCCAACTGGTTTGCCTCCAGCCAGTTGGGATTCTTAACAGTTGTTGTTGTTCTGTTCCGTCGTTTCGTTGAGTTTCATTGGCCCTGAAAAGCCCCTATGGGGAGCGGTCAATTAAGTATGTATTGTATTGTATCTTTTAAGCAATTAGGAGCCATCATAGTTTTTTCTGTTTGCCGCTGAATGCTAACTTTCTCTTCACCCAAGTTTACTTAACAATCCATAAACGCAAGCGTTGGATTGCAATGTCCCCAAACAACAATTGAAATATTGGTGGATAGAGGCCTGATATCTGTGGAAGATTGACGGTGTGAATCAAAACAAAAAAGGCTAGCCTTATAGCTAAAGGACAAAAGTATCTTATCATCATCCGAGGTGGTGGTATAGGGTATAATGAGAATGTACTCAGGAAAAGCTGTGAGGGCTGTTTTTCACCGACGTGAATAGTGTGTCGGCGAAAAAGAGACAGAACAGCAGACTGAGGATTCGTTATAATATCTACGCAGAGTAAGTCTTTAAGAACTACTGCCAGTAAAGAGAAGGTTCACAATACTCAGGAAAGATCTTTCTGTAGCCTGTGCTTCCAGAAAAATGAGACAGACGTTGAAGGAGTGGATGCATGCTAAATTAGCCAAGAAAGTGCATGTACATATAATTACAGGGGAGGCTGACGTCATTGTTCACTTAACATGCGAGCTTGCTGGGAATTTTTAAAACATGAAATAGCGAAATGACGAAATGGAGAAATGGCGAAATGACGAAATAGCGAAATGACAAAATGAATCCACATATCTTAGCACAGGTTCCCCAAACTGACGCAAATTAATCACTGAATCAGTGAAAAGGAAAACAACTGTACTTGAAAGTGAAAAATATGAGCGAAATTTGAATGAAAAAGTCTTGCCTCGTTTTATGGTGAGGGCTCACTCTGTGTGGTTTTTGTGAGAAAGTTATGCGGTTTTCAGTACGTTTACAGCGTTTATGGTCGTTTTCAGCGTCGGTGTTTTCCCTATACGTATAATAACACAAGGTTGGATTTGAAAACTCCGATACAGCAGTTGGAAGGATAAGCTACATATTTCAATCCTCATAACAGACAAATGTTTACGGAAAGGAATTGAAAAGTCGCCGAAACTGGTTGATATTGCTTTCTGGGAATTCCCCCAATCTTCCGGTGTTGCTTGCTCGAAACCATTGAAAAGCACCTTACCGGCCGAGCCCAAGTTCAATTTTTTACACGTTGGTCTCAGTGACAATGACTCTGTAAATCACTCTTATTGTTTATCTTTCGCTTGCGAGACATCTTTACTACATTGGCATTTTCCTGAGCTTTGTCCGGACAGCTCATTGCTTTCCTGGGTGTAATTATTACCGAGACCGAAACACCAGTGCGTAACAAAATTGACCTGACGTGTCTGATACAATGATTGAAATATGTATGTGAGTGAAATTATGGGGCGATTCGAGCTTTTTGGTGGAAGTTACAGCGGATTATCTATCCGACTGCCGCATCGGAGTTTCCAACCTCGGGTAAAAAACACCGACACTGAAAACAACCAAAAACTTGCTCAAAATCGTATAAAGCCTTACAAAAACCACACAGAAGGCAAGAAGCCTCACAATAAAACCAGGTAAGACGTTTTCATTCAAAATTTCGCTCATATTTTTCACTTCCAAGTATAGTTGTTTTTTTTTTCGCTGATTCAGTGATTAATTTTCGTCAGTTTGGGGAACCTCTGTTAAGATATGTGGACTCATTTTGTCATTTCGCCATTTCATGTTTTAAACACAGCCGACGACGATCCCATCCCATACATTCTTGGTAAAATCTTGAATTTTCAAAGCATCATTGCTCAGAGATCAAGTTATTGGGTACCTCGCATTCAAAATTTCAGAGATAGCTCATCACGCAACGCACTTTCAGTATTCAGTACTTTATTCTCGGATGACTGATAGAAAACGATAGCCTTATGCTAATGAGGCAAAAATTGTAAACAATCTACTACTTCCTCTACTAACGGAAGCACGATGGTTTTACAAAGGTGATCAACAGAGGCCACTGAATGGGCACTATGAGCAAATTGCACTTACAGGTTCAAGAGAGAGTGTTTGAGATCATGAATGACAATGGGATTTTAAAGTGCCCATGTGATCAAAAAGTCACTTCCTTTTTTTCCCATCAGATTTTGAAAGTGTGTTTGATTAACACCTGTCTGGCAAATTGTATTTCAGGGTCCGCCATTACTCACGTTCAAAACTGATCGATTGGACCTCATATTATAAATGCAAAACGCGAGTTTAAGGTAATTCCCTTGAAAATGACTTATTATCCAGATTTTTTTCAAACTTGGTACAATTGATATTCCTACTCAGGAAATCAAAAAAATGCAATAACAAGATGGGGTCACCGTGCTTGTTTTCGCACTGCGCTGTATGCCCTTTATTATAAGTGTTTTTAATGAAATACGCGAGAAGAGTTCGAAACGAGATCGATCAGAAAAATTGTTGTTTTGTAGCAAAAGCTACTGAATATTACTGAAAATGTGAACCTACTTGTTGGTCCGGGCTATAATCTTTAAGTAAAGTGATTTCAAATTGTTCCATCTTGCAAAGAAATGTAAGCAAATTGGACCGTTACAGTCATCACCTTGCACTCAGTGTCGGGATCCAAATGCAGTTTCACGTCATTTATATGTAAAGACTACAACTTCTACTATCCAACCTTTTTCTCCTCAAAATATGTTTCCATGTACCTATTACGAGTAAAGTAAAACCATTAAAATGGGGGGCCACCGTGCTCGTTTCTTCGCAATACGATGATAAACGGATGGCAGAGGGGCAATTTCGGCTTCAAAATGATCATTTTCCGCGAAAGAACCAGGGGGAGTTCCAAAACAACACCTTCTTAACTGAGAAGAATTATCATGATTGTACTTAAAAGACCTTAAAAACTCTTGAATAGCAATAGCGGCGATTGTTGCCTCTTTTCAGATGGCCGGCGTGAAACGCCGCCATCTCCAAAGTCGAAATGTTATGCGAAGTATGATGTGCGGGCAGCAAAACAAGGGAATCACCTCTTTTTCCACAGGGGGGCCTCAATCGGATGCGAAATAGATTCATTTTTGGTAGGATTCGTTGAATGCCGCGATTTTCACCGATCACTCTGAAATTTGGCGTCTTTACTGGGGAGATATGTCCCCAGTTTCCCTGAAAATCTCGGCTTTGTAGCTTTCATGACGCCTACATGAGTACTATTCTGCTTCAGGCAATTTGTAGCCATGCGGAGCCATGCGAAGGCGAAATTTTCAACCGAACGCGGAGCGCTTTTACTAACGTTTTTCAGGCAAAAAATAACACTAGAGGCATCGGAAAGGATAAAGAAAAGGATTTTGGTTCATTTGATGGAAATTCAAGCCTTGAAATCGCTGAAAAGGTAAGATTATTTTCGCAGCGGTAAACTCTGGCCACGTGTACTTGTCATTACACAAGATTGTGTTTTTCGCTCAAGATATTCGCTTGTTCTTGCTCCAAATCTTACATATTTACCTTTATTACATGTCCAGCGAATTGTTTTATCCTCTGGGATGAATGTTCCGTCAAAAAAATCGGTGATTTGGGTGATTTTTGGCCAACAGAGGTCAATTATTCGCAATGCGATCGCTTCCGTTGCCGTTAGCAACAGGTCGCAAATTTGACACTTTTATCGCATTATCACATTACGCATTGATCGCCAATCCGATTATTCCTAAAAATCCAAAAATATTCGTGCGTTATCAGTTTTTTGTCAAATCTTGGTCAAAGAAAGCTGATAGAATGAGGAACATTTTTGTTGGTCATTAAAAAATTCACGTCAGCGTCTAGCGTTTCGTCAGCGTCTAGTAGGCTTAGCTACATAATTCCAGAAAAATTGTCCAAAATTCTTTGCGGAATTTCCCAAACAAAAGCTCTATAGAATTCTTTTAGAAATGTCTAAAATTCTCCAAAAGCTGTCTAAACTTCCGGAAATTCTTAAAAATTTCGTTTCTTTTAGTGCAAATCCGGAGTCCGAAACTACGGTGAGAAACCGCTGCTTAGATGCACTGTAGGACCCCTTTTGGTGAATTATATGAACGGACTGACCCCTCTTCTGGTAGGTTGGAATTAAAAAAAAAAAAATGTTTTGTCGACGTTTTTGCCTGTGAAAAATTTCCAACATGTCAGGTGAAAGTTCAAATTGCTCTAAAATTCGCGAAATTGTCAATTTTTTTTCTAAAATACCTGAAAGTTTGTAAAATTCTTTTTAATGTCTAAAATTCCCAAAAAAATTCCGGAATTATGTAGCGAAGCCTAGTGTCTAGTGTACTTTCTGAAATAACTTTTAGAAGTAGCCGAGTGATTGACATTCGGGATTGAGCAAAGAATAATAGTAATAATAATACTGATAATAATAGTAAAATTTTATTATTTTAAAGACGGTAACGAAGATTATGATAATGACTAGTAATTTCTAAATGAAAGGGAAGTGCTGCGAGAATAGAGTCAGTTACTGTAACGATGGAAATGTAGTTTATTTGTTAAAAAATAAAAATGATCACTACATCATGGTAGAAACTTAGTACATCCATAATGTAAGTTAAATTCACTATAATAGGAGATACATGAGTTACCTGCGCATTATTGACGTTGAAAGCTGCTGGGCATTTGTACTGTAAGCTCGTCTACTGAAAATCCTAATTTAAGGCACAGGGATCCCAAATGTCAAGAATAGTAAGCTGCTCAACGGTGCTCGCAGCAATAAGAATTAGCATAATCACTGCCACTTCGTATACAACGATCGACTTCTAGTTACTGGGTATCCAGTCAGAATCTGCGTTTCATTTCTCCGTATTTTTTTTTCTGTGTCATGAAAAGTCTTGCCTGTCACTCCCCTGCTTAGTGGTGTCTTTGTGCATAGAGTCTTCTGTGCGTATTTTGTTAGGTTTGAGGGGGCTGGGGTAATGCATAGATTTCTCTGGTGCACATAGGAGAACATTTAATTAACCTGAAAATTATGGCCTTATGGTTTTAGTGGATCTTTAAACAAAATATACCGTCCCTCATGGAGTTCATAAATGGAACGTTGATTGGATGAACAAGACAGGCGGTGAAAAATAAATATCTGGAATCTTTAAAGCGACGAGTAATGGTCTTCAACAACAATTTCATTTTTTGCCGTTGGATATCAAGTGAGCTTTGTTTCTAATATTTTACAAACTTGGTATTATATACAACACCGAAATTAAATGGCAATTTTTTTATGGATTTAACAAAGCATTGAAGGAATCGAAAGCCTTGAATGCACCACAGTGTTTACTGAAGTCGCATCTAAGTTGTCTGGCAATTTGCATTTATTTTGTAATCGACTCTGCAAAGATAAAAAAATTGGAAATGTGACAGTGAAGAATTATTTGAATGAAAGCTTGTTGTCTCTTTTGTGCTTCATTATTTACGGTCAAGATTCTTTTGAAAAAGGGTTTGATGTGAACTGTCAGAAATTTATTTAATTGCATATTCGTTGTGACAAGGATTGTGTGTCTTGTTTGCACGCACGCAATTGAAATAGGAAGGGTTCACGAAAATAAACAGGTCTGTTGGAAGCGTGCTTGAGCTTCAACAAATGAGCTCCAAAATCAGCAAAAAATTGTGACGCTGATGAATAATAAAGTAGCTGCTATTTCCAAAACGATGGAATTACCTGGTGATAAATAACCTCGTCTTGGAGAGTTAAGTGTTGACTTTGCAGAAATACTGGTCAACCTCAAGAGTTAGGCGATTCTGATCTTTGTGTTGAATTCGCACATTAATTTTCTTGTCAAACTTTATAACACTTGAAAGAAAAAGAAAACTAACATCATTTGACACAGATGCTTCAACGTTTCGTGAGTAAACACGCCGTGGTAACATGATCACGGCACCCGCTGAATTCGATGTCACTTTCGATTTTGCGATTTTTAAATTACTTGTGCAGCCAAAAGTACAATAACAAAATTCAACTGAGCAAAAATCCCTCAAAATGTTTTTCGCTGTTGGTAACTTTTCATATTCGGGGTTCAAAATTAATGTTGCTTTCATGTTGTAATTTTGTTGCTGATGGCAAAACATTTCTCGATCGACCGTCCTGAAAACTTCCTTCTGCTCTTCCTAAAAACTGTGTATCAATATTTAGATACTTTTTCATCAATATTTGTTTTGCATAAAGCAAGATAACAAAATCTGTACCTTACTTAGTTCGCATTTTTGAGCGTTAAAATAGAATTTTCGGTCCTGTGCTTCTGTTACAAAGTGGTATATTTTTTAGGTCACTCATCCAGATACCAACCCCGCCGGACAGGGATTAACGTCAGTGAACTTTTGTATTACATAGCTGTCGGATGCTGGGAGTGCACGCTTAAACTTGTAGTGTAATGAAGTTGTGAGGGAACTTGAAAATGATCAGCATGTCATCGTAGAAGTCAATGTTTTTCGATTCCCTTTTATTTTTTTCAATCTTTCTGGGTTTAGTACTTTGCTAGTAACCACATGTCTTCTCAGGGGGCTATTTACCTAAGACTTCTACCATGGCACTACAATGATATACAATACCAAAACAACATCGTGTACTATTAGAGCTACATATTACGGAAAGACAACTTGAATCTCGTGGAAGACAGTTGACAATATGGAATAAATGGCTAGATGTTACTGCACTACCACGCGTACGCAATGCGTTCCTATTTTTTCTAAAAATGACAGGAATTTTTTCTTTCTGACAAATGATTTATAGGGTGGTATCCAGATTTTTTACCTCCGAAAAAGATCAGTTTCGTGGTATGAACATGTGAGCCAAAGGGCCTCTGCTGGCACGACTTCTGGGTGACCCCTTAAATGGTCTTAATAACCCCCGACTTGAAAAAATGCCTGGAACGCTGCAGTTCAATTCCATCTAAGTCAGTCCCTTCTGTTTTTGAGTAACACGTACCACAGGCAACCAAGTGTACGCTCATGGAGCGTCTAGTTTCTTTATCTTTTAATTCATCTCAGTATGGACCGATGGATAAACATGTCCATGGAGGTGTGCAATAAGGAGAATTTTCAAGAAAATCTCAAAGTAAAGGCAATAAACTCTATCAAACTTTAATATAGCCTGCGTATCAAGCGGGATATTTTTATTGCAGGATTATTTTAACATGCGGGAGTAAATTGATGGTTGCTTCGTTGGGATTTCCAAATTACTAGTCCCCATGCTGGTTGCAGCTCACTCGCTGCCACAACCATCGTACTTGCGAGTGTTTAAATAATCCTGCGGTAAAATATCGCGCCAGCTACGCAGGCTAACTCTAATAATATGAGAGTTTTTCTTATAATAGTATATGGCGTTCAGTGTATCGTTGCCTCTAAGAGCAGATGTTAGTGGTGCTCTTTACCCATTAGTCCTCACGCGCGCGTTGAAATGTTCTCCACATGGCGTCATTGATTGCAAACAAAAACGTATGCTTATTATTGCTTATCATATCATTGAAGTTAGCTAAAAAAGAATTACTACTGGTAGGTGGCAAGACAAGAAGAAGAAGAAGAAGAAAAAAAAAATAAAGGTAGGATAATATAACTGAATACGACTCTCGAGTCCAATAGAGTGTTGAAACCATGGGTATGAAATCGAAGTCGGTTGAGCTGCAGGTTTTTTAATATAAGCTCTTATAAAATACGTTTCGACAAATCTTTTAGTTTTGAAATCGATCATATTGAGTACAACAAAATAAGATTACTTACCGCAGGGGGATTTAACTTGGGAGATACTTTCATTCTCTTTTACCCACGATTGCTGGCTGCACTTACATGAAAAACTTTCGCTTCTTCATGATGCAATTGGCTTTGAAAAGCTGAAGCCATTCTGCAGTGATCCTGGCAAAAATTTTGAATCGTCTGACATTACGACAACGAAATGGTGTTTTAGCTCACTATAGTTCAAATCTCTGAGCAGTTTAAATCACGAATTGTTTTCGTACTTAACTTACCAAAAGAGAATCATGAGAAATGCCATAATGTACCTAACATATTGACAGAATAAGCCTCGTGTGAGCTTCAGATAAACATGAATTCATTGTGAATTGAGTGGGCACATTTCAGCTCCAAAGAATAGCCGGGCAATTAACGTCTGCAACAGCTGCTTTCCTTAGCGACTAGGTTGAATGATAATTTTTCTCTAAAAGGAGTATATTTTTTGTCGTGTCGGCTTTAGCTATCAGGTAAATAAACTGTCTCTTGAATTCCCATGGTTGGTAATAAAGAATCAATAAAATTTCAGCTTCAATTTTTAATTGCCGTCTGAAATTGTGTTTCGATATCGTAGTAATAAGTTTTTCATAACCGCCGGACCTACCAAGGAAGACTTCACCTGAATTAGAATTCAGTACTTCTTGTTCACCCAAAAATGATGCTATAATGAAACTTAAACTGAAGAAACCCGATGAAATAGAGTCAATTATTTAGAATTCAGGAGTATTTTCATTTCAAACAAAATAATAATTAACGGAAGCGGATTTACTGTAAAAACGCTGCTCCATGGACTGAAATAAATTTGTCCTGTCAAACATCAATCATATTTGTGTATTTAGCTGCTTTGATCCGTATATATCCTGTCCTTTCAACAAAACTTCCCAAATTCTTGATACGCAATCACATGACCAAGAAACATTGGTTAAAAAATGTCCGCAGAAAGAATATGATTCAATAAAGGCCGTGGTCAATATTTAGCAAAGTAGAGATGTATTGGTGCACAATATTTCGGCTGGCTTATCACGCCCTATTTCGGTACAATGATTCGGAAAAATAAAACTCTTGTGACAGTCAATTGAAAGGAAAAACACCGCTTTATTTCTTTCATGCATATGGTCGAATAAACGTACTTCTGGATTTGTCTGATAATTATTTGATTGCCACTGAATTCAGTCAAAATGAAATAAATGACGCCTTTACGGTCAATCTGTTTTGCCTGCTGTGATCGACTGAATTAATCTGCCAGTCTTCCTTCAAGGATTGCCAAACCTGTGTGCTTTCGAAAAAAAACATTACACAAATACCAAATCAATTCACAAGACTCAGAAATAGAAAAAGGAACAATAAACTGGGTTGGGTCAGAATAGTTTTGATGTCAGCGTGATGTGCGATATTAGATATTGGAGAGCTTCAGCAAAGCAGCCATGAACTTTTTAAACTTAGATCACGGGCAGAATTTTGCAAGGGAAACGATCAGCTACATATTAAAAAAATGCCAGAGGAGCTCTGGTTCTTTTCAGGAGCTTTGCTTGCAAATATGCACTTGTACAATTATTTAGATCTGGCATTATTAAGCCCGGTTTCCAAATAGTCGTCCCTGTCGTTACAATCGTCTCTGTCGCTTCAAATTTTTGGAAGCGACAGGGACGATCATATGGAAACGCTCTAGCGATCACCCGGGAGGATCCCGGGACGATCCTTGCGACAGAAACGATTAGTCGTCCAAGATAGACTCGAGTTCTATCCTTGCGACAGAGACGACCGGAAAAGACTCTCAAGCGATCGCATATTTTTAATGGAAACCGGGTTCAAACGGTAGAAGCGACAGAAGCGTTGGGACATATCCCACGATGCACCTGATTGCTTACTTCACTTCCATATACACGCTTCAAAATGGCGGCAAGCAACTCGAATAACACCTCTACATTTA
>NC_090888.1:40112292-40134792 GCF_036669925.1 Montipora capricornis | reverse complement strand
CGGCCGACGCCATGGGGTTAGCGTCTCTGACATTCCGTGCACATCAGACAGTCACGTGAACGCGTTTTTTCCCACGTCTTCAGTTCTGACGAAAGGGTGAGTTTAAAGCAGATCAAATGAAATCAAATCAAAGGCTTTTTTTAAGAGAGGGGAAAACCGGAGTATCTGGAGAAAAACCTCTCATAGCAGAATGAAGATTCAGTCAACTCCACCACATATGGCGTTTCAGAGTACGGGACTCGATCCCCAGGCATAGTGGTGGATGGGAAACGCCCTCAGTACTGCGCCAACTCTGCTCACAAGGATCACGGATAGTTTTGTCAGCAGCAGAACAATATGGATACTGAGGAGTGTTGTCTTTCTTTCATGTGGCCTCCGAAGTTCGGGCTAGAGATCATCCTGTGCAAGTTTTGTCGAATAACAAGACGTTTTGCAGGGTCGCGTTTTGATGAACTGGAGCGTAGTTAGCGAAGTCGAATCTTAAGCACTAGTTGTCATAACACACTTGTAATATCTTTGGCATTGATTCCTTAGCGACAAGAAAGACAAATAATTAGCGGCGTATTCTAATTGCGTTGTCAAAACTTTCACACATAAAACAAACCTAGATCATTTGTCAGTTATATGGTAAATCATATTTGCGGACAAGAGTGACTTATCCAATTCACTCTTGTTGCGGATAACTGCTTGCAGTCTTCACGTTTATTACCATAGTTATAATTGCAATCGTCAGTTTTGCAATAGTTGCCAGTTTCTAGTGTTGCTAGTAAAAAGAAAACATTTGTAAAATCTTGGGACAGGAGGAAATGAACGTTACAAACTGGAATCAAATGACTGTAAGTTCCCCACCACAATCTTCCTGACTTAATCATGAAGGCATTCAATTCATGACGTCAATTCTTACAGGTGACTGCACTTGCATGCCAAAACGTATTTGGTCGTCATGGCAACTTTGATGTTTTTTTTTGGGGGGGGAGCCTTTTTTGGTCATCATCCAGGCGAGGTCACTTGCAAGGTCTTTTCCCGGTGATCGATAGCCGTTCCATCGCGCTGGAGCATGCTAATGGGGCTTTGGAGTAGCAACTGAAAATTGCGATAAAGTCGACCCTGCCACATTAGCGTTTTTCCATCTACCACTTAATTCACCGCTGAGACAAGAACTTTGATACGTTCCTATCGAAAGAATCTATCTGTCATGGAATGCATTGTCATGTCATTTCACTGCATACTTATCCACCAAAAGCAATTTAAATCTCACACGTCTCGAACAAGAAACAGTACTGTTTCCGTTTCTGTTTGTCATTTGCTCTTGGTTTTTGCATGAGTTCTTAGTTCATTTCAAGTTATTTTTTATTCACGTTTTCATAACACTATGTTATTTTTCATGGTAGGAATGTGGGCTATGAACCGCAATTCCGCAATTTTTGTTTGTATGTTTATCTTAGGTGGTGCCTCATGCACTGAATAGACATTGCGTAAATAATATGGTTGCATGATTTTGAAATGAAAGTTGTCGATATCCGGTGAGCTGTCATTAAGGCTGATTTTAAAAAAATGTTTTCGTTTTTCACTCGTTCTGATTGTTTACAAAATTTAAATTGATGTCAAATTTGCGAGCTGCAGTGGGTAAGATTTATCACGCTATACGAAAATGACGTCACGATTATATGCTATTGTGTCACACTTGATTCGCTTTGTTATAATCCCTACCGCAAAGAGGGGTCTTGTTGCGGTGGCGGTTCCAAACAGGGGATGAAAGCAAAATGCAGGACACCTTGAAAGACTGTTTTGTCTAGACAGAAAAACGTCTAAACCATCGAAGACGCCTGGAAGACCACCAGGCGAACAAGACATTCTCATATCCATTTGATCAGGACAAGATATCGACAAATCCTGAAACTGAGTTGTGACTCGCAAGTTCGAGTACTTAATGCAAGTTGCTGTATTATAGGAATTAGCAAGTCATAGGCTTCGTCCGTTGTAGTAAACTTCGTATGTACAAGCATGGCTGAAATATCCAATGATGAACTTGTTGGTAAGTTGCTGTTAAGTTTGTCGATATTTTTGCGAGTTTCGCGGAAATGTTGATTTAGTACAGACAGTTTATTGATATGATCGATATATGACCTTAAAATTTTTCTATCCTGTTGCTTGAGTTCAGACAAAACTCAATCGAGAATGTCAAAGTAAAATTCCCGGTTTGGTTCTTTTGAGGATTGTGATCGAGATATGCTTCAGTCTCCTGAGTATTTGTTATACATAATCTTTTATTTAGCGTATGTTTGTTGTATTAATTTTAACCTAAATGCGCCAAGTCATTTGAAACCAAGAGAAGAAACATCTTTCCACCATAAAATCATTTTAAAGGCTGTCTAGAGTTAACGTTTTACGGAAGATTAGTTCTGTATTTTCATTATAGCTTTACAGTACGTAAATCGCGAGTTCGAAATTATTTTCGCGCACTTTGTGCATTCGATTGGGCTCAATAGAGATATTGTGAATCAAGCGAGGATTAGCAACATTTTCTCACCATTCTTTTTTTGGTTTAAATGCATTTACATAAAACCACGACTATAGAAATTAGGGTTCGGAGAATCGCTTGTAAATTTATATTCCTGAACCATTGGGCGAATGGGATCCACAACAGAAAAAAAAACGCGTTCGTCTTTTGCGAAATATATCGCCCTTTTATTTACATATCGATGTTAAATCACCCCTTTTTAACCACCATCTTATTCTTAACAATATTATTATGCACGTGTTGTAAAGAAAAACGCCTATTTTCTCGGACAAAATTGAGGATATAGGGTGTACCACAACAGCTGATATATACCACAGTCTCCTCGTAAGTGATATTGTATGTTTCATGTACTTCCTAGAAGGCGCCTTCTGATATGTAGGCCAGGTGCCATTTTTAGGTGATTAGGGAGAGAAAGCTATTATTGTTCAGGAACCCAGAAGTCACGCGGCTTAAAATTAGTTGCTCTATGAATATAATTTTTAAACATCTTGTATGTAAACAAAGTAATCTCGTACATCAGCATGATCTAAGAAAATTAAAAACTAAAAGAATGTTGATAGTTATGACATCATTTTCAGTTGCCACATAATTTTTTGCTTATCCAGTTTTGACTTAATAGAGTTGAGGTGCCAAATTTCTTGTGACAATATTAATAAGCATTCGACGAAAAACTGGCGATTATATATTGAAATTCATTTGTTAAGTTCTTTCATACAGTTATCTTTATTCTGTGACCGAATTTCGAGAATTTATAAAAAGGTATGTGAGACAAATCAAATATTTGGTACCTTATTTTATTTTTAATACACAGGGGTGCACAAACGTAAAGGTCAAACAAACTATTATCAAATTGTGTGTTCAAGTTTCTTTTGCTAATAAAGAGAGAATATTTTAAGACTTACTGTGAAATGTTGATAACTGAAGGATATTAAAGGTTAAGTGAGGGATTGTTATCTTTATTTTAAACTTGTGCCTGTATTGTACAATGTTTCTAATATTTACAAAAAAACTCAAATTATTGTTACATGCCTGTAAGCTGTCACCCTGCGAGCAGAATCTCTCTAAACTCACCAGAGTGCGAGTTCAGAAAGGCTCTGCTTGCAGGGTCAGGTAAGCTGTACCCTTATCCGTAAATAATAATTATGGTATAAGAAATTCCAATGTCATGATTCAATTGAAAATAAGAGTATTTAAGATTTGTCAAATATCTTGTCTACTCTTTGAGTTAATGTGGTTGGTCTTAACTTAAATTTAGTGCCTGAGTGGTATGCGGTTTTTAAAGCTTTTATTGTTGTTGAGGAATTCAAAAATTGTGAAACTTTAGATGCAAATATAGTTATCCTTGATTCTCCTCAGTACTCAGTCTTGTGTGAAGTGTATCTATTATGGTGATTTGACCTTTCTGACATTAATGATATATTTTCACAAATCATGTAGCCACCCAGGAGAGATGACTTTTTCAGTGATAACAGGGGGATACTTGTAAGTAATCCAAGAGCTCGATCCTTTTACAGGAGTTGAACCTATTACTTTCCAATGGCTACGACAGAGCTGCATGTATTGGAGACTTGTGAGAGCTACAATCATAGACAGATTAACCCTTTCACTCCTCAGGGGTCCTAGGACACCTCCAGTTGATGAGTAAACTCATCTGGTGTTTGACAGAGTAAAATCTGTTAAGTCTCACTCTGAGGAGTCAGTGGGTTACCAGTAAATGGAAAATTGATCCTACCCCTCCCTGCAGAATCAATGATCAGAAAATGGCGCATTTGGCCTTCACATGGCTTCATCCTTGATTTAGGGGGAAGATTGTTCCCTTTTAATTTGTCCAAGATTGTAGGTTAAGGTGATATGGTGATTAAAAAGAACCTGTGGAGAAGGAATGGGAATGGAACTTATTATGGATTTAAGGACTAATCTACAAAATCACATCCTTGAAAGGTCTTCAACAGCTGATATTCCTGAGTTGATAGTCACCAGCAGAAAATTTATTGGATAGAATGTTCAGTCTTGTGCAGTCAAGCATGAATGCACTTCTTGTAATTGAGAATTAAAAATTCAATCCTTTGCAAGTATTTAACTAATTTGAAAAAAAGAGGAATCAAATACAGAATAATCAAAATGCAACCTGTAAGGTGCTTTACTTTAATTTAGATTCCAATAAATTATTTCTTTTTTTATCACATGTTAGTATGCACAAGTGTCTGGCATTAAAATTGTTTGCATCTAGACTTAATAGTGAACTAATAATAGCAGTAGTTTGGGCTGTACTAGAGTCTATTTTTATCAACAATTTATGATTTGAAATTGATCATAATCCTTTATCTATAAAATAATATTTAGAGTACCTCAGAGTTTTAAAGAAATTTGGACCTTTACTGTAATTTTTGTTCCTTATATTATCCAGCAACAAGGGTGTAATTTTCTCTGCTTATATGTAAAAGGATGAACGTTAGCAGGTAACTAGAAATATTGCTCTCTCGCTTTGGTAAAATAGTTTTTTTAAACATGTTTACATGAAAGTTATAAATAATAAATGCTCTCGTATATGTATGCTGATAAGTTTTCACCAGGCGTACAGTTCGTTTGCAATGCAGTAGATTTTTTTCACTGATGCAGTGCGAAATTCAGGTTCTTTGATTGACATGAATGGGTATGCAATTTCTTGTAATGAAGTTCTTGTTTAATTTTTATCCTTATGCACCTGACAGTTTGGTGAAAATGGAAATATGGCTAAAAGTTAACATACTTTGTACAGTAGCAGATTTTTGGCTTCAACATAATTTTGCAAGTCTACTTTTATTGTCAGTCTTTGACTTATATCCATGTTAAAGGTCTTCATTCACTTGGCTTGTACAAAGTTATTAATTTTGCTATACAGTACATTAATCTGGTTTAAACTATTTCACTCAACAAATCATATGCTCTCTGAAAGAAGGCTGATTGCACATTCTGTTCTTTGTTCTGTTTTGTAGATTATCATTATTCCTGGATACATTTGCATTGGTGAATGCAAATTTGTGCAAGTCTAGTTTTAAATGAAATTATTTACCATAACTTTGAATTTAATTAGAAGAGTAGCGAAAAAACGTTTAATAGTATTATCTAAACTGTTGTGGAATTTTCATCTGCTGTTAGAAATTCAATTTTCTTGGATAAGTTTTCTTACCTTTCTTATTATTTGAAAAACTAAATAACTATAATTTAAATTTATGACATGCTTGTCTCTGAGCACAATGGGAAAATATTACTGCAACTTGCTAAGCTGAAAAGTACTGAAAACATGCCTAATTACGTGTATATTGCTGAAGTGTTTATATGATTTTCTCTCCTGTAGGAGGCCCATCTAGTGGTTTTTTTTTCTTTGTAGTAGCCCAGCTAATTTCATTGGGTGCCTTTATGCCTGATTCAATCACCAAAAGATATAGCATCTTTCTAATAAACCTGTCATAGCCAAGTTTAATAATATTATTTATACTTGCACTCTGCCTTTAAGCTTTGATTAAAATGGGAAAATACATATATACACGTGCTGTAGCTCACAACACATGTTCTTGAACATGGGCAATATGAGGTACCTGTAGAACATAAGTGTCTTCAAGTACAATAATGAAAAATGTTACCATTGTGCTTTAATTCACAACATGCAATTCTATTATCTATTAATTGGGATTGCTTTCATTAATCCATTGTGGTTTTTCTGCATTACAGAACTCCATTCTGGGCTTTCCAAACTAAGTGTTTTCCTCCAGAATACCTTGCCAAAGGAATGTCTCAGCTCAGAAGCTGAGTTTTGCAGAAAAGAATGCCTCACAATTGTGGAAAGAATGAATGATTTTCTGAAAAATCCAAAAAATAACAACCACAAGGATAACATGCTTCTTAATGCTGGTTTATCCATCTCAAGCCAGTCACTGGATGAAGCAAATGAGTTTAATGGTGTTAGCACAGAAAAGATTCCACGCAGTGGTTCTCTTCCAGATATATATTCGTCCTATCAGTCAGAGAATTATGAAGAGTGGCAAGTGACTACAACATTGAAGGTGTGTTTTATAATTTTCAGTGTAGGTTATTCCTTAATGTCCCAAACATACAATGTAATTCACACGTTCAGGATCTCATGAACAGTTCATGATGTGAAGAAACTGTATGAAGGAAAAGTTCAGGTGGTTTTTTGATATTTTGGTGTTATTGTCAATGGGCAGGGATCAACTCGTATGGCTTGCCTCAGATTGAGCAAAAAAACGCTGTTTTGTAAAGCAAAACTATTCAACATTTGTGCCGATTTTCAAAAGGTTAGCTTAAAGATTAGGGCCAGGGTGATTTCTCAAGGACTTTTTTTCAATGTCGATCCGAGGTGAGCCATCCGAGTTGACCTGGTCTGACTTTTGTTTCTGCCTATTGTCAAGTTGGATGTGAATTCTGAGTATTTGAAGCTGCAATAGAGTAAGCAAAAAATGGTGGCAAGACATGCATGCTTCACAAAAAATGAGGGTAGAAGGTTGTAAACGACTGTTACTTTTACGTATATTTATTAGTAGAACTTTTCTCTCCTGCAATCTCATTCTCTTGCTTTTCATCCTTTAACAGTACCATCCATTTGGTGTGTACAATTTTCAATAAGTCACTATTGCTAGTTCTAAAGGACAGTTAAATTCCTGGAATTATGCCACATTTTGGTTTAATGTGGTACATGTAACTGTCGTAGAATAACCAAATCAAAACAAACAAAAATAATATTAATCAGGTCTTTTAGGTGCTGATGGTGATTTAGTATTATACCACTATTGCTGCTGCTACTACTGGTACTAATACTACTACTAGCACCAACAACAACAACAATAATGTTTAATAATAATAAAAAGTATTTATTTTATATGATTATTATTGGTAATTTATTAGTAGCCAATATTTGTCTGTGGATCATGTATATCAGTATAGAAACCTTGGATATAAATAGATTGGGTCTGTGCTAATGACGTACATATATGTACTGGGAAGCTGGTTTACAGTACTTACGAAATGTAAACAAAACTGGCTCATTTCTTTGTCTGACTGTACAGTGTATATTTTTATTTATAGACAATTAAGTCTTACAGACAATTGACTGACAGAAGACAGACTGATTGATGGACTCTTATATGTCTCTTTTAATTTGAAATCTGAACAAATTTGATTTGAACACAAGGAATGCATTTCAAGAGTCAAACTCAGACTGCAGTAAATGTATTCCAAACAGGGAAAAAAAAAAAGATTTCCCATCAAGTTTAGATGTCACTAGAACAATGATGTGATCAATGAAATGAAATGAATGTATATTAGACTTGCAGGTTATACATGTAGATGAATGTGAGAAGTGATCCTTACACTTTTTTTTAAGCAATTGTTGCTTTTTATAAAAAATTCAGGTGGCTCCAGTGGAATTCAAACCCATGACGTTTGCGATGCCGGTGCAATGCTTTACCAATTATTGAGTTAATTGAAGCCACACAGTTGGGAACAGGTCAATAGGTGGTTTTCATGTGACGTCATCATGTTTAAATTGTCCAGCTACCCGTAAGTGCGAGGATCACTTCTCTCAATGACATGATCGTTCAAATTGCAAAGCAGTGTTCAAAGTTAAAGTACCACCACTCTGGATGTCACAAATTTACAAAATTAATTTGGCCAGACGTTAAAATGCAATGATCAATAATATTATTTCCCTTTTTGTTCATTTTTATTTAAAGTTCAGTGCACATAATTTCAACATGGCTGTTTTCACAGGGTGGTTGCTGTATATATTTAAATTTTTAATAAAGCATAAATTGAGCTTGAATCTAGTTTTTCTGACAGTGTATACTAATTTTCAAATAATAAGTTTTATAATAAATTAATTTTGTCATTGAATGCTTTTTATTGTTCATTTTAACATTAAATCTAAACAGGGCTCTTACTCTTCAAAAAAACGCCATGATCTTGATGAAGAAATAAACATAAATGACCTGAGAGAACTTGTTATTTACCACCCTGTTGAGGAAAATGAGAACTCTGATGGTGATGATGATGCTAATCATGATGAATTAACTTTAAACGACTCAAATACATTAAAAACTTCTAATCACTCTCCAGTTAACAAACGGAAAAGTCGCAAGAGAGACAGTGCTGCCCTGTTTGACATTTCTCTAGAGGATCTCTGTGAACCAGACTATGCTGGATTCCTTCGAGAAAAGCACAGCGAAAAGCTGTGGTGGTGTGTTCTTATTGATCAACATCTGTGCATATTTCCTTCACAAGAGCAGAATGAAGTGGCATATGATGTAATCATCATGCCCTGTTGCCAGATTTCATTAGATGACAGGCTAATGCGCACACCTGTGTTTCGGTTGACACAGTCTGATATGACGCCATGGGTTTTTGTTGCATCAAATAATGATGAACTTAAAGAATGGATGAAAGTCCTTACAATAGCTGCATCCTCTGGGAAAAAAACTACCTCACAGGGTTCAAATTCAGATGAAAGTCAATTCTGTAAAAGCCATCAAGCACCTGTAATGCAATCCATTGTGGAAGAAGAAGAGGAAATGATTGAAGAAGAGGAGGATATTGAGTCTACAGCACAGGTTCAGGTTAATGGTTATGAGGATTCCTCTAAGGTAAAAGATTTAAAGTTTTTAATTCTCTTTCTTTAAAACACTGTTCAATTAAAAGTTATTACAAGCTTATAACATCATTTTGAATACTGTTACATCAACAGCGTGGTTCCCTGCGTATTCTAAAATACTTCCTGTTTATCCGTATGTATAAATACATGTAATAACTTAATACATTATAAACTCAGATCATAAATCAATTAGGATTAAATATCATAAATTTCACTTCCCACAATGTTTACAAGGCAGTTTGTCAATTAAAGGAAGTTATATAGCTTAATTATTCGACAGAATAATATTTTATTGTTACATGTATATAACCTGAACAGAAATTAGCCGTTTAAGTGACTTCTCATAGAAATCTTTTGTAAACTGAGAAAAACCTTTAAAGTTAGTCTTTTACTAATTAATGGCATTGTTCTGTTGAATGAACATACCACTAAACAATGATAAAATTCAGTGAAATTGGGATTGAAAAGGAGATGTATCAAGGAAACTCTGCTGTGGACTTGCATGTTGCAAAAACCTAAACAATTTGTTATTGGATGTTTACATTTTTAATCCAGAAGACTGTTTTAGTGAACTTGTGGTTCATCGATCTACACTGTCTTTTTGGTGTCACATCCGCAGTTGTTTTTATTGGTAGCCTAGATAAAACACCCCCACTTTCCCCTCCTTTATTCAGTATGCAATATTTATAATGATATCACAAAATTTACAGTGATACAGGTACATGTATTATGGCAAAGTCAGAGAGCAAAATTTTTTAAGACAGTCATTTTGCAATGGATACTTCCCTTTTGTCTGCATTATTTTTTCTGCAGCCGTTTAGTAAAATACTAAGGTTTGTCATAGAAACTGTTGGAAAGTCAGTTCTAGTATTAAGCTTTATTTTTAATGTTATTTACAATTTCCACCTATGTGGAATGGGTTACTACAACTGCTACTGCCATATTATTACTGTGGCTCACTATATATCACATGTGACAGTACATCACCAGGGAGAGTTCATGCTCCAGTGTCTTTCCCAATAGTTTGCGACTTCTCTAATGGCCCAGTGTTATGGACATGTTTTGTAAATTTGGATGGTTTATCATCCTTATCAGAGAAGGCTAGAAAATTCTTGTAGGTAGGCGTCATTACAGAGGAAGTATTGTATTGGTAGGGATTTTGTTTCATTATACACACCACATGATCCAATCAATTATAGGGATAATCATTGCAACTGTATTAATCCACCTACATTACTAAATGTACTGTACAGTACCTTGGTTTGTTGTAAATTATCAAATGAATAATTCCTGCAGGAAAGGGTGTATTGTTAGCCATTTTTTCATTGTAGTTTCATCAGTGTCTCTGCATTGTCTAGCCTATAGTTGTTCATATTGATTGTGTAATAAAGAGCAAGTGGTAAGTGGTTGAATTTTAAATTTAAATTTGTATTGGCCAAGCGTTGGTGTTTGTGTTGATCACAGATCTACGATTACATTTCAAGTTCTAAGTTGTGGTGGTTGTTCCTCTTATTAAACTGTTGAGCAGTTTACTTTAAAGAATCGCATTGCACATTTACATTGTAAAAGGAAATTAGGAACCATAATTGTCTTGGTCAGGAATCTAATAAGTTAGGTAATATTTGAAAATATTTGGGTGATGAGATTTTCTGATAACTTTAATATCACCATCATTATTATACTTATACTATTCTGGGTTGTTGTGTTTCTTTGGATAAAAGAAAAAAGCTCATATGGGAAGTTTTGAGAAAAAGAGTTTTGAAAAATTAATTTCCTCATTATGAAAACTGCCTCTTTTTCATGGGTAAACAGCAGTGATAAAATCGAGCTAAATTATACCCGCATATCTTAGGATGTGAAGTCTAATATCACCATGTTTTCGATTTGTAATTTCTAATATTGCTGCCACACTTGTATTAAAAATTATTCAAAGTGAACATGCGGGGAGGAAAGAAGAAAGTTCAAGCTTGGTGGAAAATAACCATTTTTTCTGTAAGGAATTACACTAGTTGTAATCATCATTAGATTAATGGAACTTGTGATCAACTACATGTCGAAATGAATTGTGATTTTCAATAAGAACCTGTAAATCCTCTTGCTAGCTTCATACTGTTTCCATTTAACTTGTTTTTCTTCTTGGCTGGTTGTGCTAATCAGTGTTTTAGTTGTAGCTTTTCATCCTCTATAGTTTGTATGCATAGATCTACATGTTAAGAGTATGTTCTATCATCCCTCTAACATTTATATTTTGTGAAGTTAACATACCAGAGATTGGCGTGCTTAAGTGATATTTGCTGAAGCTAAATTTTCTGTTACATCTCATTTTTTATCATTAGTGCAGTTGATGCACAGATAGATTTTGATGTGGTTGTCGTCAAATACATATAAGTGTGTCCTACGTCACAAAAATTCATGAAGTAAAGAGCTTGTTTTAATTCGAATCATATAATTGCTAAATTGTTATAAATGACTTCTGAATTCTGTGCTACTCTTTTTAGAATAAGGACAGCATTGCAGTAAGTTGTGTTCATGGAGCCCCACAAGAGAATGGTTATGACAAGGAGTTACCTGAAATTCCAGACCTTGGTGAACTACCACAGGTCCCTGATGAAGCAGACGGTGAACAGTTTGGGGGGGATGTGTACGAAGCTGTGGCAGATTTAACAACAAAAGATAACCACTCTCCTGGAGATGAATGTCATGATGATGGCTTTGCTACAGACGAGTTTGACTCTGGTTCTTCAGATGGAGGTGATGTTTCCCCAAATCCACAGACACAACCAGTGCAACAGAAAGCTAAAAAGAAGAAGCAATTCTTTCACTGGTTAAAGAAAAAAGGCAAGAAAGACAAGCTCTTTTCTAGCCCTAAGGATGGTGTGGCTTTGGCAGGTTATGCATACAAGTTAAATGATACCTCTAAGCGCTGGTTCTTGATTAGGGAAGAGAAACTGCATTGTTATAAGGCAATTAAAGATGATGATCCTGAAATAACAGTGGACCTGAAATGCAGTGAAATTCAAGCTGGAGAGGAAGAAAAAGGCAAGCTTGCCATTCATGTCATCAGAGACAATGTGACTCAGTTTACTTTGGTAGCAAAGAGTTCAAAAGATTGGGAACGATGGAAGAAGGCATTTCTCATAGAATCTGGATTCATTCAGCTGGCATCACCTTCAGGGGTGTTTGAGCCAGAAGAAGAAGATGAGTATGCTGTGCCGGTTGTATCTCCAGGGTTGGAGGTGAAGTTACAGTCTCCTCAGTTTGAGAAGAGTGGTTTGATAATACAGTCAATGGATAAACAAAAGAAGGTGGAAGATCCCTATACAGAGATTGTACCAGGAACTCAGGTTTCAAATCTAAAAGCTGTTTCCCCTTCTGTAAGTCAACAAGAGTTGGGGCCTCTACCTCCCATTCCACCTGATATTCCAGAGCGGACGCAGTCAGTGGAAGAAGAGGCGAAAGACACAAATGGTTTTTGTGCAGAGAGTGATCAGATTTATGAAGAGGTGTCCAGTTCAGTACCTCATGCTGACAAGGTGATTATGTGGGATGGTGTTAATACTGTTGGATCTAGCAGCAACCCCACAAGTCCTACTGAATCAAACAGCAAGGCTGTTGACAGATCTAGTAGAGGTGAGTGCATTTTAAGTGTTGATTCATTTTGTCAGGCATGTTTGTTTACTCATGTTTGGGTGGAGTTGTGACTTAATTTTATAGGCTTGCAGAAAGGGGCATTTTTGCTCTGTGCTCATGATCGGCTTGATGTAGGAAGGGGGTTGTCCTTATCAAATTGTATGTGCTCTGCTACATTTTATGACAGGGAGATTATTAAGATTTTGCTGAGGTCCTAATGATTTGACAGATGGGCATTTTTAGTGTTTCTTATGTAATAAAATAAGCAGAAAAGATGAAAACAGTAGTCTAAGGAGGGGCAAAATAATGTGCAGGGTCAGTCCAGCGTTAATAATGAACCCCCTGAAATTAGACCAGAATAATAGGAACTGTGGGAACAATAATTCCAGCCATTAGCATTGGATCAGTTGGTTGTGGGTCAGACTATGGCACCAGTTGCAGGTCATTATATTTTGTCAAAGGGAACCTTCACTTCTGATCAACAAAAAAATAACTTTAAATCACAGGAAATAACCGTTACAGTCAACTCAGTCTAAAAGTATTTTCACAGAAAGTGTTTGTATCCAAATAAGTTTTGAAATCGCCTATTTTTGTTTTCAAATTTCGCGGGTGCTGCCATCTTGAATAATTGTGACGTTTTACGGTTGCCCTATTGTTATTAGACAAAAGCTCTTTGTGTCAGAACAATAGGGCAACCGTAACACATCACAATTATTCAAGATGGCTGTGCCCACAAAATTTGAAAGTGAAATTAAGTGATTTTAAAATTCACTTTCCTTGATATAAACACTGTTTCAAAAACAAATTTCGAACAAATTTGTTTGTAAACATAATTTCCTTCTGTTTGAACTTATTCTGTAGTAAGAACTCTAGGAGGTTCCCTTTAAATGTCTTATATACCAAACATTGGGGTCTTTGAGATAAATAATAGCTGCCTTGTCAATTTCTTATGCAAAGAGTTCTACTTTCATGTCTGTGGATAGGAAACTAGAAATATATACTTGGTACATTGTAAATTACACGCTCTGACCCACAACCTTTGGTCATAAAATTGTGTTGGATGTCAAATTACTGAACAAGGCCAAAATTTATGTTCCTTTGTATTTGAAAAGAACGTAGGACAATGTTTTGTATAAGATAGGGGCAACAGTCAACATTTTGGTTAAATCAACTCCATTCTTCACTTTGATTGGCAATTTGAACTGCTTATTCTGCAGAGTTAAGTGCTAGCCCATGCCACCATTGTAATGTGTATTACTGTCAAAACTGCATGGGGGAAACTCCTTATTATTCCGATTGTTCACTCAATGAATTTTCGATCTTGCAAAGGACTGGCTATAGACATGTAAGGAGTATGTCATTCCTCACCCACCCTTCTCTGTGCTTCTCTCTTGTTTGGAATGATGCAAGTAAAGGTCATACTTAAGAAACATCCATGTTTCTATAAATCAATGGCAAATCACTGTAGTTTGTACATGTTCCATCATTGGTATGTTGATATTTTCTAGGCCCTGTGCCAGCTGGTTTGTCAGATGGTAGTGTCAATGATGGTGCCATCACAGCATCATCATATTTGGATAATGTCTCACAACCATGTTCTGGGCGACTTTATTCATCTGTTGGTGCCTGGTGTCCAAATGTCAGTGATAAACAGCAGTATCTACAAATTGACTTAGGTTTGTTACAGGGTTTTATTTGTGTATTAGTAGTTACAGTCAAACCAAGTGAAGCGTACCCCTTAAGATTGCATTAATGAAGTGATTATTTGAAACTTGAACCCGCTAGTCGTTTCAAGAATGCAATAATGAATTGATTATTCGAATATTGAACTCGCTCGCTCGATCCAAGAATACGGCTAAATTCGCTAACGGCTTCCGTTTTCGAAAAATCAATTCACTGTTGCGACTAGTAGGTTTCAAACCTACTAGTCTTCTCTAGAATGCAATACTGAATCGATTTTTCGGAAACGGAACCCGTTAGCCGTATTCTTGGATCGAACGAGCGAGTTCAATATTCGAATAATCAATTCATTATTGCATTCTTGAAACGACTAGCGGGTTCAAGTTTCAAATAATCAGTTCATTAATGCAATCTTGAGGGGTACGCTTCACTTGGTTTGACTGTAATATAAGTATCAAAGGTAAATTTTGGAGAGCAGGGACAGTGATGTAGTGAAATGACCGTCCTTCTACAAATTATGCCCCAGGTTCAATTCGCTGATGCAGGGCTGTCAATGAATTTTGAAAGTAGAAGTCCCAAAATAAACAGCAGGCGGCCTGGCACTCGAGCGCCTAAGGCGCGAGTTTTCTATGGGGGTGGGCCCCCCCTCCCCCCCCCCCCCCCCAAAAAAAAAAAAAAAAAGAAAGAAATTGAAATGTAGACACCTGGAAATGCCATTTCCAGCGTTTTCCTGGCGATATTTCCGCCCAAAAAGCAATCCAAAAGATTCAAATGGTTATGTCTGTAAGTGTGCTATTGCCTTTATCAACTCGTTTGAAGGAAAAACAAATTTACATGCAATTTGTTCAAGTCAATTTCCTCTCTCTTCTGGAAAGTTCTTTTTTGGTTCATCTTCTTTGGTTTCATCTTATTTAATTTGCATTGCTTTGATTTGAATTAATTCGATATAGAGTTTTTCTTGTAGATTACATGAACTCGTGTTCAGCTACGTAGGCTTGGTGACTTGAACAAAGTGATTGTGATAATCATGTTTATTGCATGTAAAGCAATTCTTAGGTGAAATGGAGCAGCTATGATTGCCTGGTTTTTGGTCGGGATTTTATAGTACGGACCATCACCATGGAACCGTCCGTTTCTGTATTTTTCTCTCTTCACAGGAAATTCAAGTTGAGCGAAACACAGAAAGTTTTAAAACAACACAACAGTACAATTATAGCAAGCTGAATTTACATGTAAAAGGTTACTGTTCAAAGTTCGCCGATGGAAGACGAAAATTACGAACATGCCATATAATAAACAACTTACTAACCTCACTTGCTCGGGACCGCCGTACTGGGGAATATTGGCCGACGGTCGTTTATGTACTGACCTCGCTGCGCTCTGCCCGTACTGCCACGACCTCGGGCCCATACTTCCCTGTACGGCTCTCGCGCTCGGTTAGTAAGAGGTCATTATTTTTTCATTAATACTAGATCCAGTGATTTTTGGCTTAGTAAATTTGCACTCTGTCAGCCCATCCGAAGCCAAACCAGACCAGTTGTCACTGGCTCGTATTTGTTTTGTGCAATAGCATTGGCTTCATGTATAGTAGTGCAATGGGACAAATTTCTCCACAAAGAGTTAAGTGCTATTCAGCTCCTGGGAATGATGCCGTATAGATGTTCATTTCTTTTCAACAGTAACCAGTGTAGTACAACTGTAAGAGTAATTTCCTTAAAATCCTATTAAAATTGTTGTGATATCAGGTGAAGTAACGAAGGTGTGCGGAGTGGCATCACAAGGAAGACCAGGTTTTATTCATCAGGGAGGCTGGTTTGTCAAGACATACACCATAGCATACAGTAAGGATGGAACAAACTGGACAAGTTATAAAGAATTTGGAGTGGCAAAGGTACACTTAAGGCGTTTTCATCTTGCCTCTTATAATTAAACAAACTGAACGTTTCAAATTGAAATATTTTTTTCAAGCCTCTTGTCTAGAATAAAAATCTGTTTTGAAACTAACTTTTGTATGCAAACGTTTCGGTGTCAAAGAAATGGAAATTTAAGCCAAGCACAACAACTCTAAAGCGTTACTTTGGGTAGAGATACGGAAATCCGGACCATGCGAAGAACCAATCAGGTTGCAAGATTCAATACCGCCGCCCTCTTCGGAAAAAATCAGAATAGGAGAGGCCGGGGCATCTTGTAGTTAACAACAGGGATATTGCACTCCAGTTAACTGAAGTATTGTTATCTCCATATTGACAATTAATAAACGTTTTACAGTTGCGAGATATAATGAGTTAATAATAAAGAAATTTAATACTACGAGTTTAAATCCTTGTTATACAAAAAGGCCAGGCCCAGTTGTTCAAACGATGGATAGCGCTATCCGCCGGATAAATCACTATCCACGGAATAACTCAATTGGTTTTCCTAGTGTTTATCCGCTGGATAGTGATTTATCCAGTAGATAGCGCTATCCATCGTGTGAACAACTGGGGCCAGAAAGCTTTGCAGGTGCAATTCTATTTCGTTTGGCGATTTCCTTGGTTTCCACAATTTTGGTTAATGTTGAATTCTGTTGTGTTGACAGGGACCTGGAGGTGGGTTGTGGCTCGGTTGCCATGGTGACCTCCTTACCCTCGAGGAGATTGTTGACGTTGATTTTTGCTGCTTTTAAGGCGCCCACCTCTCAATGCTATTGTTTTAAGAATTATTCACTGGCTAGAAATAATGATAAGTAATATTTTTGTGTAACAGGTTTTTCAAGCCAATAATGATCCCGACACAGTGGTAACAAACATGCTAAAAATGGCAGTTAATGCGCATTACGTTAAGATTAAGCCACAGTCGTGGCACAATCACATTGCATTGCGAGTGGAAATCTACAAAGGAGAAGCAGGTAAGCGACTTCGCACAAGTGGAAATATTATTTCTTCGATTACATAGGAAGGTCATTCAAAAGTTACATTAAGGAAAGACTTGATTCGGACCTAGTTTCTTTGCAAAAATTGTATTATTGTACCGAATTATAGGGGCTGTGTCACGGCGGTGCAGTTCATTATGTGTAATTTTACCAAATTATTTCTCGCTGCTTAACTCGCTATTCCAATTCACGTTATTAAACCCAGAAGTTACTTTTAAACAACACAAATCAAGGCTGTTTCTCGAGCAAACTGAAATTGTCCTTTGTTAACCACTTATGTCCATCCTCGCATCTTCATTGGTACTTTTTCAAGCAAAAACGACGGTCTACGGTTGAACATCGAAAGGGAGCTTTTTAGCCAGAGACTTGTTCATTTTAGTCATTGTTTCGTTCTCAAACAATCCGAAGCAAACGGAAACTCGATAATGTCACGTGCCGCAAACGTTTTCCCGCGCTTGGCGCCGGCCGTATGTAAGTTTTAATTGGCTCATTCTGTTGTTTGCGTTTGTGATTGGCTAGAACAATTTCCTTTCAAATTGGTTTGGTGATCACTTCACTGCATTAAATACTTTTTCATGTGACCCACATCCACTCATAATTATTTTTTTAGGAAGTTTCTCCTTCTTTTGACCTTTTGTAAAATTGGGCTCAACTTATTCTAGGTTGTGTTTTCCATAGGTTCAAAACTAACAGCAGGAATCCACAAAATCGCTGGCTCCATTACCAAGACGGCCAAAAAGAAATCATTTGATAAACTAGAGGGTTCAACTTGTCCTATTACAGAAAGCGCTGGTGACACAGATGTGTGTTATGTCGGTCGTCAATCGCCTACGGAGAATCTGGTAGATGGCGAAGAAGAAGGCAAACAGGAAAACAGAGAGGCGAGTGTTGAAGATAACGAAGAGACGAATGATGAAGCAGCGAATGAAGAGGCTGATGGATACCTTGTCATACGAGAAGCAACTGATGAAGAAAAAGAAGTTGAAATGAAGGTACAGAAGAAAATAGAGGCACTTAAAAGAGGACAGGAAACTACCCAAACGGTGAGTGAGAAATGCATCCAGCATCTGATATAACAAAGGGTTACAGATTATCGGAAATCCCAAGCGAAAAAGCGGAAAAGTCAGGCCATCCCTACCATAGTGTATAGCGTCCACACAAGTATCGTCCAAACAGCTAATTTCAACTAAAGTATACAAGGCCAAGAAACTCTAAGGAGAAACTATCAGATTCTGTCATATCAACGGGGAAGACGTACCCTGTCTACTCTGTGCTGCCCTGCTATTGCCCAAACACTGTGTAAAGGTAGACATGATCGTATGCTATGTATACGTCCAATCTATCACGAGATCTTGAACATGTTTGGGTTTACAGATGGCAAGAAAGTAACACTATGGCATAAGGAACCACCTCCAAACATCTGTGTTGAGAACGAAAATGCACAAATTCTCTGGGACATACCTATACACTTAGCTACACCAACAAGGAGTATCCACTAAAAAGGCTCTTCATCTGAGGAAAAGACTTCCTAAAAGAAATGAAATCTGTAGTTTATAACGTTTTAATCATCTTACGACCGTATCTTGTCTTTTCGTAATCAAATCGCGTGGAAAAGAACAATATAACTTCAAGCGGGCGTTGTTTTAGAATACTGACCATTAAATAAACCACTCATGATGTGCGTAGTTAGTGAAATATGTGATAATTATTTTAAGAAAACCTGGTCACGATAAGACTCTTTATTGTAGGGTGTAACTTTCTCCAATTTATTTTTGTTAGAACGGGAAACTTGAGATGTCACAGGGAATACTGGCCAAGAGGAGTTTGTATGAAGGTAACAAAGAAGGTGAAGCTAAGGCAGAGTTAAAGAAGAGAAATGGTGGAACGAAAAAGACAGAAGTTGCAGCAGAGAATAAAGAATCAGGCGCAGAAAAAAGTGAAAACAAAGGTCACATACCGAGGACAAGAATTGACTCCGACTCATACGGTGAGTACTTTGTACTTTTACAGTGATTACAAATTGGAGGATTTTAGAATTTTACGCGGTGTTCTTGCAAAGTCCTTGCACTCAAATTATCTTGAGGTACTTGGAAATTCCTCGAATTTCTTGACAACTCCATAAATGTCTTCGCACGAGTACTAGTACTCACGCGAGAAGTGTTTACACACAGACTCCATGTAACGGCTGATTTAGTAGGGTCTCAAAACAGATACAACTTAAATTAACTAGTGGTACGCTGAATTACAATCGCCCAAAGACTTAGTTTTCCAAAGATTTGGACACAACCAGCTGACACTTGCTTGTTCGTCGACGTCGAAGCGACTTTACCTACATATGACCTGTATATGACTTCCCGAGTGTGGCAATCGAACCTGGGACATGGTGGAACGCCGTGGCAAGCGTTAACGTGATTGTTATATTTTTATGGGAAGAAATTTGTGTCGGGTATCCTCAGTCTTGTGTTGGATTTGGTTGGGTTGGAAAGAGCGGGTTTCTTGACTCACGAGTAAAGAGGCGTGTTTAAAAAGTATTTATTCAGTCTGACCATAAGTCACCTTCATTTTTTGCGTTTTTGTACAGATCCAGATAAAGAACGGCAACAGTTGGAAAAAACAGAAAAGGCTTTCCTAGAGTATGCTAAACAAATGAAAAATGATTCAGGTACAAAGGAAAAGAAGCCATCTTTAGTTGCGTTAAGCAGATTGAACTTTGAAGATCCGGGTAGTGTTCAAAAAAGTAAGGAGAATACTAATGTTGCGGCAAAAACTGAGAGTTTGCAAAAAGAGAAAAAGGAGCTGTTGAAAAAGCTGGATGGCTTGAAAAAGAGGGTTTCAGTCGCTAAAGATAGGAAAATCTTCTTCTCGTTATCTACCAGTCGGTCTAAGGCTACAACCGATGCTGATGCCGAATTTCATGAATCTCACTGCGAGGTGGCAAAGACGAAGAAAAGACTTTTGGAGATCGAGAACGAAATTAAGAATTTGAAGGTGACAGAGCTGCGAAATCAAAAGACGCCAGATAGGAATGCACTTCCAAGCTCTATCAAGACTCGCGGTCGAAAGAATAGCAAGGAATGTAAGCTGGGATCAGTAGAGGAGGCCCCACCGCGTGAAGTGGAGTTGTCGGCGGTTTCCAATACTGAAGCTGAACTTGCCCAGAAAGGAAGCGTTTTGTCACAGATCAAGGTGAGAAGAATTGATTACTGGAAAAAGCTACCTTTATAAAAGGTCTTTAACTTATCTCTCGAAGTCTTTATTGGTAGAGATAGACGTCAAACCTTTTCAAATCTTAAAGCATTTTAGGGTTCGTTTGCGAGGACGGGAGTGAAGGGTCTTTTGAAGAGTGGAGGAGAGAGCGAGAGATTTATTGTACGGGTGGTACATCTTTGCCACTTTTTCAAAGTTTTTCCTTTGTTGATCGCATTTTTGTCATTCAGTGAGTGCAAGAGTGAATAAGATATGACTGTTGATCTGTCTCTGGGCGGTCTCGCCCCAGCACAGTCACCAATGGATTTATTTTTAGATACACCTTGTGCGCGAAACAAACAAAGGGCCGACAATTTTAACCAGTCAGGAGAAGCCATGTCACGCGTGACTGCTTCTGCCATGTTTTTTTCAGGGACATGATTTTCGCGGGAACGGGTGTTCTTAAAATAAACAACTCATTTGTGACTGTGCTGAGGAGCCCACCCATGCCATAACAACACTCTTATCTAATTCACACTTGGTGAGTGATAGATGTCGTAATTTTATACCCTTTCATACTTGCTGCCTTTCTGTAGGGCAAAGATGAGTTTTGGCCTTCATAAAGTTGATGGATAACACTTGTGATTACTCCTAGCCAAAACGAAGTCTTTCGTTTTGTGGCTCCTTGTGCCTAAGAGGGCTACTATCGTATGTTCTGTTGCAAGTTACCATGCAATAGGAAACAAATTGCCTTCATGCTGACTTGTTTACGCGCGTATGGGACATTTTGAGTATTCCCACGTTGGACGACTTTTACAAGTTTTTAAGCGACAAGCGAAACTCTTCCCTTGTGATCGGATTTTGTTGTACAGGGTGCTTCATGTTTTTCTATGGTTAATCAATTTAGCCCTTCAACATTTTGTGATTCTTTTCTCGTCTTTCAGCTGTGGATTTGAACAGCATACGACTAAGTGTGCTAAAGAAATAGACATAACACAGCTTCTCTCATTATTAATCGGATGTTGCTTTTTATTTTTCAGGTCTTTGAACAGATGAAGTAAAATTAGTGAAAATCAGTCACACCACTATAAACTTAAACACTTTTTAAAGTGTTTTTCGTTCTTACTTTCATTGAAAGAAATGTAGATATACTATACATCCCTGCTGAACTCGTGGATGATATGACGTCCGACATTTCAGTTATTAGTAGAGTTTTCGGGAGAAGCAATCGATTTTCTAAAAAGAGTTCGGATTTGTTGAAATAGATTTAGTGTTATAATAATCGTTTTAACTGAGCCGATGAACTCATATTGAGGTTGATGAGGATTTCATCATGAAATCACTGATAAGAAGTCTTCGTCTTAGACTTCGGCACTTGTTCTCGCGAGTGCTTTTACATCGTGTACAAAAAAACCCAACTTCTCAGTGGCGTTGCGAAGTTACAAACTGTTGCGTTGTCAAGTTTTATACATTTGCAGGCCGTCACAATTTTTCGGAAATGTGATCGATTCCACTTTTAAATTTTTATCCCCCCCCCCCCACCCCTCTCGAAACTCCTTTTTCCGATGACCCCCTTCCCCGCTAGGCAAAGAAAGAACTTTGTCAGGCGGTCCCAACATGACTTCGACGGTATCTCTGAAGTTATTGAATCGGTGTAACGGTGTTTCGCTTCAAGATCAGCAGCCCTGTTTCTTTACTATGGCGGGAAGTTGCGTAAAAAGTTCAATTCTTTGAATAATTTTATTTTCCTCCATTTGGCCGCCGTCACGGTTTCCTTTTTTTTTCTCCCCGAATATGGTCGCTTCAGCTTCGAGCAAATATTTTATTGCGTTTGGAAATTAAAATCCATTTCTGCCACTTCTTTCTGAATCCCGAAATGATAAAATGATGTGTTGTCATAGTGCTTTCTGAAGAAAAGGTTTTGAAATT
>NC_090888.1:40079792-40104792 GCF_036669925.1 Montipora capricornis | reverse complement strand
AGCCTTGCACACCATAAAAGAAAGTGAAAGCGGTCAGCCAATATGACGGGTCCAAAGTTTTTAAGCTCTCTATTTTTGTTACTTTTCGTGAAATTTCTTCTGCACTTATCGCCAAACCTGAACGGATCACAGCATGATTATGTCGACGTCGGCTTGAATGAAACTACCAAAGTTGGATCTGAAGCTTGCTATCGTTCATCACGCTTTAGGATTGCATATGGCGGCATGTCGCAAGTGACTTCAAGTAAGAAGATGTGGAAACAAACCCAGGGCCTCAGTATAAATATCCTTGTCGAGACTGTGCCAAACCAGTGAAATGCAGTCAAAAAGGATTTCAATGTGACATGTGTGACATTTGGTACCATGCACGTTGTTGTGTCATAAATGATCATATTTATGACTCTTTAGCAAACAGCTCATGCATATGGATCTGAACCACCTGCGGTCTTCTAAACCTTCTCTTCTCATCTTGGCCAAAAATGAAGACCTCGTTCAACTAGCAGCAGATTGTAAGCCAGATATAATAATCGGGTCTGAAATATGGCTGACGAAAAATCACAGTACAGGGGAAATATTAATAGCAGACATGTATGAGATTGAGAGGAGAGACAGAGGAACTGACCCTCATGGGGGAGTGTTTATTGCTGTCAAGAAATATCTAATAGCCACTAGAGAACCTGAGCTTGAGACAGGCTGTGAAATCTTGTGGTGCAAGTTACAAATATCTGGTAAAAAGACATTGCACATTGGAGCCTATTATAGGCCGCATGAAAATGACGAAGAGGCTTTCTTATAACTAGAGAGATCTTTGTCTTTAGTAAACGTCAACCATCACATCCTCCTTGTTGGCGACTTCAATCTCTCAGGCTGGGACTGGAACGAACACACTGTTAAGTCCTGTAACCATCCATCACTCTACTACCAGTTTGGGGATATACTGGATGATAATAATAATTTAACCCAAGTGGTCGAACTACCCAGAAAGAAATCAAAACATCTTAGACCTGTTCATCACAAACAACCCAAACAGTGTTAAGAATGTCTTTGTTATACCAGGTATATCAGATCATGACTGCCCCGTTGTGGAGTTAGATTTAATACCAGTACGTTATAAACAGAAACCGCGTGAGACCCCTTTGTATAAAAGGGTTAAATGGGACAATATCTCGGAAGACTTAATGGCAGGATCTATCCAGGTAAAGACCAACACAGATGATAAAACTGTCAACGAAATGTGAATAGAATTTAAGGAGGCCATTGGTAAGGCAGTCGAAAAACACATCCCCATAGAAAAACAAAATCTAGAGATAATTTACCATGGGTCACTCCACAAATTCGTAAATTGTTACGTAGACGAGAAAAGCTGTCCATCAGGAAAAAACGGCAAAAAAAAGATGTCATCAATACAACAGTTGAGCGACTAAAAGCCCTAAAAAGGGTAATACAATGTGAAATGAGGAAAGCTTACTGGAGCTATGTTGAGTCAATAATTAATCCAACTGATGATCCACAAAGTCACACTGGAAGGAAACGTTTTTGGACCTTCATCAAACATCGCAAAACAGACACTATTGGGATTAAGTCCCTCTGCGATAAAGGTAGAGATGTGACCAGACCAGCGGAAATAGCAACCTTGTTAAATGACAATTTCCAGGCAATTTTTACAACAGAAACACCAGTGAGACCAGATCTCCTAAGTCGACCCTCACCTTACACTGACATGGCTGACATTAATCATATCAGAATCTGGCGTGCTCAAATTGCTAAACTCAAGGCCCATAAGGCGCCAGGTCCAGACCAAATCAGCCCCCGCGTATTGAAAGAAATGGCAAATGTGATTGCCCCAATACTAACTACAACATTTACGTAGGAAATCATATGACTCTGGTACTGTCCCTGAGGACTGGAAAACAGCAAACATCACTCCAGTCTTCAAGAAAGGAAAGAGATCTGATGCAGCAAACTACAGACCAATATCACTAACCTGTATAGTCTGTAAATTAACATATCCTGACAAGTCATATCATGAAACATGCAAATGATCATAACATCTTATGTGATCTACAACGTGGCTTCAGAGGAGGTAGATCTTGTGAAACACAGCTGGTGGAGTTTATTGATGATTTAGCATATAACATGCAGAATGGAGGTCAAATAGATGTAGCCATAATGGATTTCTCTAAAGCTTTTGACAAAGTTGGTCACCAAAGACTTCTTCTAACTCACTATGGAATTCGAGGAAAGACAAATAAATGGATACAAGCCTTCCTTAAAAATCGTACACAGAGAGTTGTCTTAAATGGGGAACATTCATGTTATACACATGTCAAGTCAGGAGTCCCCCAAGGATCAGTTTTCGGTCTATGTTTATTTTTACTTTACATCAATGATTTACCGGAGTCTCTGGTTTCAACTGTACGTCTTTTTGCAGATGATTCCCTGCTATACACAAGCTGACACCAAGTTTCTTCAGAGTGATTTAAAGAAGCTAAAACAGTGGGAGGAGAAATGGCTTATGGAAGTTAATGCTGATAAATGCCATGTTCTCAGTACGGGTCACTCATAAGCAGAACCCGATAATTCACGATTACACCCTTCATGGTAAAGTCCTTGAAACTGTGGACTCAGCAAAGTACCTGGGAGTCACCCTAACCCGCACATTGCAAGCAGAGCCTCCTTTTGTCGTTTTCTTTACTGACGAGGAGAAATGGATGCTCTGCCCAAATCGCGTCAACTCTTTGAAGCCGCCGCAGCCCGAACTTCTGGACTAGTCAATCTTGTTTTCTCTCGTCAAACCGGTTTTTCCAGTGCGAGCGTCCGTTTCGTGACAAAACCGATGGTTATAATTGAGCCCGTTGTACCATGAAAAACCAAGATGGCGGCGAGATGTGGCATATTAGGCTTGGGTTCGAGACTGTATCCTGGCAAAATGCAGCGCATATTCAATAAAGATCTTACTCGATCCATGCAGAGCCTTTCTCGAGAACGCCAAAATCGAGCAAGCAAAAGAAAGGCTCTGCTAGCAGGGCTCCTAACCCGAGACCTCAGGTGGAATCGTCACGTTGAAAACATTGCATATAAGGTGAATCAATCATTTGGTTTCCTCCGAAGAAATCTGAGAATTAATTCATCTAATCTAAAATCTTTGGTTTACAAGACCTTGGTTCGACCACTACTCGAATATTCTTTAGCAGCATGGGATCCCTATACCAAAGAAAATGTAGAAAAACTGGAAATGGTACAGAGACGTGCAGCTCGGTATGTTTTAAACCGGTACAATTACTATGCTACAGGAATTAGAATGGACCACCCTTGAAGAAAGACGGAAAAAGGATAGACTAGTTATGTTCTATAGAACCCACAATGACCAAACTGGAATAGACACTGGGAAATATCTGAAGCCGCTGGGCCGAGATAGCCGTCATGTCAACAACCAAGCTTATAAGGTCCCAGTCGCTTTTACTGATTATTATAAATTCTCCTACTTTCCAAGAAAAATAATTGAGTGGAACACTTTGCCAAACGAGACAGTAAATGCCTGTTCTCTGACGGCATTCACAAACTGCCTTTAATTTAATTCATAATATCATTTATTACTTTCATTTATCTATTTATTTATATATCGACCGCTGGCCGTTTTCCAATTTGCAAGAATCATCAATTATTGTGATGGAGGGAAATAAACGGTAGATAGATAGATAGATTGGCTTGCTGTAAGATCGAGTGAAGATGATACTTCTGACGCTTTCGGTAAGTGTATTTTTAGTGTTTCAGCGTGCTTTCCATCGTGAAAGCAAAGTTAACACGATCGACAAATTTTTGTGGAAACGACACCAATGTCCTCTTCTACGACAATCTTATGTTCCCGTAATTTTGAATGGCTTCGACAAGACCTTCTTCCACGGATTTCTCCCCAAAGAGACGTGGTACATGGTACTTTTGTAACAGCAACAGTAACCAGTTTTTAACAGCGTAGGAAAATTCACGTGCGGTATCAGACATAATTCAAACCCTGTCGTTTTATTATTTTTGGAATTTATATATTTTGGAGGTAGAAAAAACAAACAGCACTGTAACTAGTTTTAGATTTTGAATCTCCCTCCAAATTCTGGGGTTTCCTAATTACTTACCGACTTCCTGTCGGACTTCCATTCTTATGGAAGCGACCAATCTCAAAAATAGTTGAAGGCCATGGATTATCCCAGTCTCCCAGACTAGAGTCTCCCCGGGCGCTCACACGCTGACCAAAAAGGAAGACCTAAGACAGCAATGACCAGAACCAAGTTGCTGACCAGCAGTTTTCGTTAAAACAATGGTTTGCTGGGGGTGCTCAGTCTCGCGGGCTCAGAAAACCTGGTTGTGGTCATTGCTTTTCGACCAAAAAGCCCGAGGACTCTGGGTAGACTGGGTACGAGGTTGTGTATACGGAAGGGAAAACCCGCTGATGAAACTGAAACTGCTTGCTCAGTCGTTTTGCTGTCGGTTGATTTTGTTTTGTGTCCCTCGTAGCATCATTTGCGCCCGAGCAGACGTCAGAAAAAACTTCAGGTATTGAAAATTGTAACCATGGACTGCGAATTGGATAAAAAAGGTGAAGTTTTCTTCTCATTTGGTTTGATTACGGACATTCAGTACGCTGACATTGGAGATCGGCAGAATTTTTCAAAGACAAAATGGCGTCGATATCGAAATGCATTGCCTCTTTTACAAAGGGCAGTGACTCACTGGAAAACAGAGATTCCTTCTCCAATGTTTATCATTCAACTCGGAGATATCATTGATGGTTTCAATTCAGAGCTGGTGAATACAGATGAGAATAAGACGAATTTTTCACGAGAGGCTTTGGACGCTGTTTTACAAGAATTTTCCAGACTTCCTTCGAACATACCTGTGATACACAACATTGGAAATCACGAACTTTATAACTTCTCTCGAGATTACCTTGAGAAGTCGGCTCTACATCCCGCCAGCTCATGCTTTCACATGCATGAGAAAATTCCTGAGTGTGGCAATGATGGGACCAGACCGTTTTATTTCAGTTTCACACCTCATTCCAAGTTTTGCTTCGTGTACTTGGACAGCTATGAAATAAGCATTCTTGGAGTTGAGGAAACTTCTCAGCAGTACAAGAAAGCTGTTAAAATCTTGCGAAAGTACAACCAAAATGATGACCTTCACAGCCCAGAGGGTCTACATGGCCTTGAGCAGCGCTTTGTTAAATTCAATGGAGCTGTCAGTAGTACACAGTTGTCATGGCTTCACACTGTTCTTACTCAGGCTGAAAACAGCAACCAAAAAGCAGTGATATTTAGCCATGTTCCTTTATACCCTGAAATTGGAGGTGCAGTCACACTTTTGTGGAACTATGAGGATGTACTTCATGTGCTATGGCAGTTTGATTGTGTGGTTGCTTGCTTTCATGGTCACACTCATCAGTGGGATTATGCAAGGGACAGTCATGGGATTCATCACTGCATTTTTGATGCTGTGGTTGAAGCCCCACCAGATTCGAATGCATTTGCCACACTGCATGTGAAGAATGACTCTATTGTGATCAATGGTTTTGGTGTTACACCAAGTCGAGAGCTAAAATTCTACAAGTGATGACATCATCAGTTTGTCCTGAAATAAAGAGATACATTTGCAGATACAACAGTCTTATGTCAATGTACAAAAATTTGATTTGACGCTCTGACGGAGGGCTAATGCTCAAAATGTCAGCTTTTAGAATTTCTGTACGGTGACTAATTTACATTATCAACTCCGTTGATAAAACCAAATTTTTACATACTACTTCCCCGCAAACGCAGCACCACAGTTTCTTTAGAAACTACCCCATTCATTCATTATGTCAATGTAAATGTACTCAATCTATTTTTTTTTCTATTCACTGTTTCTTTTCCCTTTGCATTTTATTTAACCCTTTAAGCCTGGAGGGGACCCCCATTGATGAGTAAAATAGTCTAGTATTGGACAGAGTCAAATCAGTAAGTGGCACTACTGGGAGTTTAAGGGTTAAAGGGGTCATGGGTTTTTGAGTGTACCTAGATGTTGTCAAGGGAACCCTCCCTCATCCTAAAGGATGACTATGAACTGAAGGAGACAATGTTCACAATTAAATTTTGGTTTAATTTTTTTTCAGAACTGTTTGTATCAGATGGAAATAAATTTTAGAAATGCTTACTTTCACCTAAAAATTTCCTGGGAGTGACCATCTTGCGACATATTACGATTTCTCTGTTGATCACAAAGAGCCTCTGTCTTTAATGTCAATGGGGCATTCGTGACATCACCATAGGGAGCTTAAGCACATGCGTTTTTGAGACACGGACTTCAACTGGAAGTGAGCTGCTTGAGCTCCCTAATATGTGGTTCCTGGGGAAACTTGAAAACAAAACAATAAGCCATTCCAAAAAATTTCAAACTCATTTGTTGGTGAGCATTATGTCCTGTGAAAGTTATCCTTTTTTTTTTGGGAATTGATTGTTGGACCTTGTGATGTAATATTATTTTAGACATAGATTCAAGCCTCCCACTAGCTCTGTCAGTTGGGCCAGTTGACACAAATGACCACCAGTTTTGTGTACTTGACATCATGGGAAACTTCTACATTACATGCCCTCCATTCAAAGAATGTTATGGTGTTGAAATTTGCCTTTTGTAAATGATAAATAATATTTACGGTTCAGTGGGATATAAACTATTTAAACTTAGTGTTGATGTCCTGCCCACTGCATTTTCTAGTGTATTAGATTCTACCTTTGTACTCTGGAAAGTCTGCAAACTTTCTATACTAAAAGAAAGATTGTCAAGGTGTAGTGATCACTTTGATCTTAATGTTCAGCACTATTCATGGCATATTTATGAGTATTGCACAATGTTATGACATAATGCCAACCTTGAATTGCATGCAATAGGTGATCTTTTAACTCTTTTCAACACCAACATGTAATGCCCACGTCCAGTCTATGACCATATTTTGAAGTGTGTCAAAAACCATGTAGGACTAACTCAAAGAAAATCACTGACTCTTTTCTTTAGTCGCCGGATCAAAAAAACGGTTACACCCTTTTCTTTTTGTACTAATAATGCGAATCTTGTGATAATATCCTACCTTGTGAATTATGTTGTAATAATTTAAAAAATATTCAAATGACATGGTTCTATCTAGGGTATTTGAGGAGTAGAAGGTTCCCCCAAAATGCCCAGCTTCCCCCCAAAAATATTGTTAATCATTACAGTATATAAGTAAATATATCGGAAAAATTATCCAGACGCGACAAGGTCAGTTCACATGAAGTAAGTATTCCCGGTGTATGACAAGGAACGTGGAGTATTAAAAACTGCCGTCCTTTAATACAGCACACTCGGTTGTCGTGCTGTACATTCTTTTTAAGAGTTGTTAGCAAATAGCGGCCCTAAATGTAACATTGTCAGAACGTGATCACGACTAAAAAATGAAATAAAATACCATTGTAACATTTCTCAAAATTGTCTCTAAATGCACCAGATTTCATGTCAGCGCATATTCATTAAAAAAAAAAAATTCGAAGGAAGGAGAGGGGGGGGGGGGGGTTTGGGGGGAAGGGGCATGTCCCCGGACCCCCTTAGGAAGCTCGTGGACTTCGGCCACTTGGAACTTCTTCCCCAAACGATTAATCCTTGATAGAACTCTGAATGAGCTTGGAATAATTTTGATTTCAGAGCATATAAATATCGATTAATGTGCTGTCACTGTGTTGGACAATCGTTCTGTACCTTTTTTTCCAATATAATACTCTTACCTGCAAAAGAAATACCGCTAGTGCCTCACCTTTACTTAATATGTTGGATATTTTAGCAGAAGATATAATGTGTATCGTGTGCATGCTCTTAAGTTCACACTTGCATGCATGGGACAGGGTATCCTGTCAAAACAAGTTGACCACTTTTTCGAGTACACCATTAACATTCATCATTATAGCACCAGATATGCGGCCAACCTCTTAGACGTCAATCTTAGGCTAATTGCTTTCTCCAAAAGTGCTTCTCAATTATTAACCCTCTCCTAATTGTGAAAGTGTCTCCCCTCTTTTGTTGTTATGATTCCGACATAAATTAGATGGAGGCCAACTCGATGACCTTGCGGTTCTATTAGCCTTCATGCGTTTACTATAAGTCTCTTTTAATTGTTTTATCTTCTCTTTTGTGTTATAATATTGTCATATCAAAGTTACATTGTAACCAGTTAAGCGAAAATTAAGTGTTGTTTTTGATGTGTAAATGTAAATGTAAATGCTTAGTGGAAGTGCACTTAGCTATCAAGCTAGTTCACAGGCACCTCATATTAAATAATTTGAAAGAAACATGATTAAGAACCCCAACAGGCAGGAGGCATCCAGTTGGCTATTTACAAAGCGTGGTGGAGTCGAATCCGGGACAACCGGGAACAAATCCAAACCAGAGGCTAGAACAGGATTTCAACCCGGGGCAACCGCATACAAACCCAACGCCCTAACAACTGGACCACAACGTCCTTAAAAATTGAAAAATTAATATGCCCCACCATCCTCGGTCTGACCTTGCTTTAACCGTTGTGCCATAAAAAATAGCAACATTGCATTGGTTTTGGCTTTGTTCTTAAAATGTTTTTAATCAGAAAGTTTCGTTTTTGAGATGGCTTTTAGCCCTGCTTTCGTCCCGTCCACACGTAGCGCTTTCGCATCTTTTTCGTCCGTCGACACGTGTACGAAAACTTTTTAACGATAACCCGACTGCGCATGCCTTATACATGAGTATTCGCTCTTACGGTAACTATTTGGGTTGGAAAATTGTCCCACCAAGCGCTAGTACGTCCAGGTCCAACCCAAATCTTCGAGGTCTCTGCGGGCAACCACCAAGTCCTTGCAACTTTCCGCCTCTAGACACCGGTACTGAAAGTGGCCTAATAAAGGTCTGCTGCCCTCCAGATTAGTCAGCTTGAAGAAAAAACAAAGCTAAATTGCTTGAAACAGGCAATTAGGTTTAAAGTAAGCCCAAGTATTAAAGACAAGAAAGGGAAGCGCCTGTCCACCATCTTGAATAAGTCTGAAATGCGGATATCAGATTTCCAGCATTTTCATTGGCTCGTCGGACACAGGCTATCAGTTCATAGACCTTCTGTACCTAATTTGGTCAAAGAACGCCTCAGCAATAAAGTGAGCTGAAAAATGTTTTGCAGCTCTGAGAAAAAATAGCCGTTTTTGACCGGAATTGACCGAGGCAGAAAACGATGGAAGAGTTGTTGATCCTGGAGTTTTTAATAAAACAATTATTCTACTCGGGACTGCTGACATAAAATGATTATAACCAACTCGGCGCGCCTCGTTGGTTACCTATCACTTCATATCCAGCGCGCCCTCGTAGAATCAGTAATAATAATTGTTAAATGTTGCGCGGAGTGGATTGGAACTGATAGTGTGTTGTAAGCCTTTTTTGAAAAGTTCCGTTTTCGTCCATCCACTCGCACACACGAAAACAAGGGTTTCAAAAACGTCCACTCTGGAGAGTGTTTTTGAAAAGTTCCGTTTTCATCGGATACGTGTGGACATAAGCCGTATCCGTAAAAGAAAAAGTTTCGTTTTCATCATGAAACAGATAAGTTTGTACGGGGCCTAATCATTGTGGTTTTCAGTAGCTGGCACAATAAATTTTCCTTGTCACATAGGTGTAAAATTGTTGAGTACACTAACGGCTATCTTTGAATCAAATAATTTTTGAAGTCGCTATGCCAACCTTCAGCCATAACGCTTGCAGTGGAAATAGGATTTAGTTTAATACTTTTCTTCACAGCTCATTTTCATCGGATTATGAAAGATGTTTTCTCGCATTGCTGCAACCCATTGGTTGCATTGAACAGCTGGCTAAAAGAGTCCTAAACCTGGAATGAGCACCAAGTAAGATAAAGCCTCAAGAAGTATCGCCCAGGGCAACAGCTATCGAGCGTTTCTTAATATTATAAGAAAATTGCGAGCGTGAGAAAATGGTTAGAGAAATTGTATTTTTCAATTGCAAATCGAGAAATTGCTAGTACAACCTTACCACACCGTTTATGGTGCCACTCCCCGGTTGGATTAGTCACGTTCTCGAGGCTCAGTTGTCGGACAGATGGAAATCTTATATAAAGACTCAAAAAAAAAAAAAAATTAAATTAAATAAAAGGATTTTTTATTTTGTCGATACATGTTGATGACATATGTATGATGGACTACAAGAAGGCCAAACTAATCAGTAACACCGAAATGCACAAAATAATTATGGATCGCCAGTGAACTCTACAGCAGGACCTGAAAAAACAGCAAATGGTAAAATTGCGTCAGTGGCATGTACTCATTTGCTACAGTTTTCGGCCACGCATCCCCAATTACAGATGACATCAAAGGTGATATAAGGGGGCACGGCCTCAACCCAAACGTACAGCCCGCCTTGTTCCGGTAGAGGACCCTGTGAAGAGGGTAAAATCAAATGAAATAGTAGAAATGGGCCCAGCATTCAAGTCCCTTGGAAAAAGGTATTAAATTTCCCTTCCCTTATGAAAATCATCTTAACTCTTAAAATAACTGCATGCTTGACGCACTTTTTAATCCTCGTTCACAACATCAATTTACTCTGGAAATTTTTCGCATGATGTAATTTGCGCCCAGTTGATCAGTTAATTTTCTTCCCTGGCCACCATAAATTGTTTTGGGGCAGCGTCCTGGTTTGCGATAGGCTGGCTTTCTTTGGCGGCAGAGCGGTACTTTACCGCAGGGGATTGTTTTACCATGTGATTGATTCTCACCAGATCCGTCCTCTTTTGCTTGGCCAAAATGTGCCTCATTCATTTCACCACTGTACTCTGGAATGAATTGATATTTATTTTCTTCATCTGAAGTGCTAGAAATAGATGATTTGGCGCTATCTGCGGAAAAAGGAAAAAGTTAACGAATCATTGTTTCATAAAAGCTTTTGACCTTCTTCAGTATTGGATATTGAGTCTACCCACACATAACATTTGACTATTAATAACAATTATCACATATGTTAGTGTCATTATCTCAATTTTGATTGGCTACAAGCAGCTAATTCTTGCTGGCTCTGTTTCCGTTACGTGTATATGTAGATGTGAAGTCACCTACCACGCAAACCAGTCACCTCCCGTTCGTAACCTCTTCCCTTCGGAGATGGGGTGGGACTTTACGACAGAAAAAGAATGGTTACTAAGGAAGCTCTTTAGTCAAGCGCCCTACAAAAAGGTTGCATAAATGGTTCTTTGAAGTAACTTTTTCAAAGGAAATCTGACATCACTTCAATCAGAAGGGGCATGCGCAACTAGTCCCAGTCCTCTGCCGTGTGTTTCAGTGAAACACATTTAAAAACTCCCAGGAAACGAAAGGATGAGGCGGGGTTTTTCACCGGATTGGAACCGTCCCTTCATTTTTCGTAAACTGTAGCATGGAAATTTTTATTTGGACAAAAAAATGGAACTGATATTTTGAAAAGTGTATCAAAGGAGGGCGTTATGACGTCAAAATTGTTTTGAGAAATATATATTTTAAAAATCTATGCTACAGATTAATTTTTTTGCTAGAATGTTCTCATACTGTTGCGTTAAAATTTTTTGACATAGTTAACTCGCTGAGTTTTTGGGATTTTTTGTTTTGGTCACGTGATTTACCGAATATGGTTGAGAGGCGGACAAGAAATGTTAAATGGAACACACTTGGCCAAAAAAAGGTTAATTGTAGAGTTAAATGACAGTGACCACTTTTTTTTGTGAGAACTCGTGTCCTTACACTTGTCTTTACAAGTGCTCAGGAATGTGCATAATAAAACAATTATTGGATTAAGTTTTCGCATGATTGAATTATCAAGACCTCGGTCTATTTTATTCGGCTTCTGCAGAAACATACACGCTTCGCGGCTCGGTGATTATCCACCACTAACCATCAACGTTGAAGTGAATAGTTATTTTACTATAAACTAATTAAAAACAGTGAGATCACATAGCACAAGAAGATGATTCCCGTGATACTTCGCTTATCAAAGCCAAAAGTATTACTTAAACTTTAATCAGGAAAAACCTATTTCGGATCTACTTTCAACTCAAATAGTAGATCCGAAATAGGTTTTTCTTGATTAAAGTAATATAAAGATGATTTTAACTCATTTATTCAAGGCTACAACAATTACAGTATTTTCGGGCGTTTCGGGCGCAAATCCCGCGCGAGTTTCTCTGAGGTGCGGAGTTAAAAATTATTCCACGAGCGCGTGTTGGATACTCGGAGTTGGCTATTGGCTATAACCAGTCTCATAACCAACAAACTCGAATGGAATAATTGTTGTATTCAATTGTTTATTAAATTCTGATCTGAACACTTGGACGCTTGGAAATTAAAGCTAACCAGTTTCCAGCTTGGCAACACTTGAGGCAATCAGTGTCCATATTAGGTCATTCGGTATATAAGCTGATGACCGAGATTGAGTGAACCAATAAGAAAACTAGATAATTAGCAACTATTCACCGAAGTGGAGGTGGCTAGCAGTAAGATAATATACAGCACAAAAAATTAATTTGGATGTTTTCTTCACTTGTCACGGATGCAAATCGGGACGCCATTTTTTCCCGAGTTGCTCGGAGGTAAATAGCACAGGATATTCGGAGTTTGACGAGCCAATCAGCGCCCGCGTTCAACGCTATGCACTGTTTTAGTATATACTAAGAACGGATATTTGGAGTTTGAGTAGCCAATCAGAGAGGGCCTCCAACGCTATCCACTGTTTTATTATATACCAATTCTCGCTGTCATTTCCCTGGACGAATAAAGGATATTCACGTTGTTTTAGGTCTGATTCTTTGCTACTTGTTACGTCCGAGGTACATAGGAAAGCAACAATAACGTCACAAAACTGACAATGCGTTTAATGAGGACAACAAACCTCTGCACGTTTTACGGAGGTAGCCTTCTTTGATTTCTAATACAACAAAAGATGTAAAATAACCAAAACCAGCATACAGTTTGTAGCCTAAAAATTAATAAATACCTCGCTGAAATATGTGATTCCGTTCCAAAGAAGGAAATTGATTAATTAACGAGAAGTACACATATCTGGCCAGTTTGATTCACAATAGCCCTTTTCATGGTTAGTTTTTCTCAGTTGCATTACAATGTAATCTAACGTGGATGCGAGGCAATTTCGGGCTATTTTGTAGTTTTAACCCGAAATTGCCTCGCATTCACCTTAGATTACATTGTAATGCAAATTAGAAAAACTAACCGTGAAAAGGGCTATTGGCTATGTTTTGAAATAATCGCCATGAGATAGACCAAATCGGCTAACTCAATGCTGTGCCCAATTAAAGTCTCCCGGGGTTAAGATTCTTTGTGTATTGTATTTGCATTATAACGCTTTATTCCCAAAGGGTTTGAATTGGGTCCCAGAAGCCCGTTCCTGGTACACCTTCTTCCAAAATGGCCGCCATTTCTTTTACCTTAGCTAAAACTACTCTGAGAAATCTTGAAGTCTTCGTCGGCTCACAAAATAAGCAAACGGATTTCATGCCAATAGCATTTAATTGGTCTACAGCCGGATCACAAGATGGACAAGTGCAAGAATCACTACTTTTTCTGACATTGACTCGGTGAGCCCAAACAAGTGACCGGTGATGTCAACGAAAACTTTCAGAATTATAGAGTTTGTTTTTCGATCACTATTTCAATTGCTTAAAGTCTTTCATAACTAAAACAAAAACACGCCGTCTCCTAACTAATGACTTTTTCTTTAATTGCTAGTTACTTTGTCTGCCTACAATTTTTCCGTTTTAAAAGATACAGAGTGATTTGGTCATAATATAAACGGTTATCCTGGCGTTTAGAACAACTGGTCACGTCTTTCCTACCTTTTAGAAACCTCTCCAGCTCCTCTTCAAAATCTTTCGCTTTTTCTGATAAGGTCCTGGCTCCAACAACGGTGATAAACAGAGAATAGGCAATGATAATCTCTATCATCTTCGCCATCTTCAACTTACTAACAATTCTAATCTAGACTGCTTATGCTTTGCGACTTTGTAAGCTTTTAAATCTTAGTCAGATATTCAATATCGACATCTAGATTCTCTTTGTATCGTTTATGTATATATATTCATCAGTGGGTCTCTTGTTGTATAATGATTAATCAGGCCTATTATCCTCTTTGTTCTGGAGGAAAAACTCCTTTTATTTAATTTCACACATGCTAGCGGGACGAGAGAAGCCGATAAATAAGCATAAATTTAGCAATTATTCTTAAAGATCTCCGAGGACAATTTAATCCCGTGGGCAATATAAAATGTACTGAACTTGAAGTATTTAGAAGCGCGTTTACCCAGACAAACGTCAGGCTGACATGACTTTTTTACGTGTTTCGCCAAAAATCAAAGTAACCCAGTCCATTTATTATATTTTTTCTGTTTTCTTAATTTTTTTATGACAAGCAGAACATGACCGTCAACCATCTGTGGCACGAAAGCGAAGATGATCGTCGCTCACCTTGTAGGTAAAAAAAGCCGAAAAATTCGTATCCAAAAGCCAAAAAAATTAGTAAACCATACTGTCAACACATGTGACGCCGATTCAAATGAGATGCGCTGGCGTTAACACCTTAAATATAATCCAAGAAACTAAATATCGAGGGTTAATGATCGATAGTGTAGGGTATTCTAATACAGTATACCCCTGAGAAAATTCCTGTTTGATTGGCAAAGGCCATGATATGAAAGGGATCCAGTTGCATACTTTTCTCCTCCGCAAAAGAAGCAAGTAAAATGCTCTTTACAATGAAAAAAGATTTGTTTGTGACGTGGCCGCACCCAAAAATTTCCAACACCCTAGTTAGAGTTAGTGAGAAACACATCCCGGAGAATAGCACTGAGCCATCCATTGCCCTAAAATGACCGAGAGGATAAACCTTTATGAAAAAGTTAGGTACGATGAAAATATAGAACAAGAAATTAAAATGAGCTAAGACAATGTAAAGAAGACTGAAAATAAGGAACGAGACAAAGGTAGATCTTTAAGGTTTTTTTTATTATTTTGAGATAATGATCACATCAGTAAAGTACGTGTTTCTGCCTTGCAACTATACCGTGAGGTTAACTAACCTTGATTGTTCAATTAATAGAGGATTGTTAATTTCAGCGTAATGCGCTGTAGTTAATCAGTTCAACCCCTCAGAGCTTTCCCAAATCTCTATTGAACATTTTTAGGCCATTTGTGAGAAAGAATAAAACAAATTTTTGTTATCCTCTGTTAAAATGATAGAGCTGAATATAGCAATGGACAGGGTCCATATCAAGAGTGAACCAGATGTTAAGTTTGGAGTGAAACGGTCGATGCTGAACAATCGTGTGTTGGTTAGGGTTTTTGTGATATCGAGAATGATGCAGGTCAACAGCCAAAGAGTGGAATCAGCCGAGGACAAACGCCTATAGGTTTACTGCACTTGCAAAGATCTTGATGATCGAGTTTAAAGGTACATTACAATTACAATTGTCTAGAGATGATTTTTCGTGAATGTACCAAAACCGAGAATGGAGAGGCCATTCCGTTCATTGTTGCATGTTATAGATCAAAGGTTTCGAAGGGGAGGTTATGGTCCAATGCCATTGAAATGCATGGTGATCATGAACATCAGGACTAAACTAGGGAATTCGAAATTTTGATCGCTTTCCAAAGATCAGTTAAGCATATATTTTTGCCCACCGTCTTTCGCCAACTAAATTAAATGGTAATTTGCATTATTTATTTTCTATCTGGAAATTCGACGGCTGGCACCACTTATTTCATCTTCAAACTCCGGCTTAAAAATCTTGCTGCTACTTTATCGTTGGGGTGCTACACTCCTACAATGTCTCATGTAATTTAATGCAATTAGCCCTGGAGGCCATTTTCAATTTTAAACCTCGACAGCTGATGTTACGATTTAATTGCAGAACTTCTTGGAATCACCAATGGAGAAAGAGAGGCTTCTTTTATTTCTGTTGGAAGAAAAAGGGGAAAAACCTGTTAATTCATGGAAAGCCGGACTAAAAAGATGCAGTTACATGGGCATAAGTAAAAAATAGGCACGCATTGCGTACGTGTGGTAGTGCAGTCAACTGAGCTGCGTTTTGTTTCCCAGGAGATTCCACTTGTCTTAGCGTAATGTGTAGCATTAATAGTACACGATACTGTTTTGGTACCGTATATCTTTGTAGTGCCATGGTTGATGTCTTAGGTAAATAGCCCCATGGAGAAGACAAGTGTTTGCTAGTAAATACTAAACCCAGAAAGTTTGAAGAAATTAAAAGGGAATGAAGAAACATTGGCTTCGAGGCTGACATGTTTATTATTTCCAAATTCCCTTGCAACTTTTTCATCACTATAAGCCTCTGATAGTTTTCCAAGACAACGTTTCACTGAAGTTAAGCCCTGTCCGGCCGCGCCGGGATGGGTGATCTCAAAATATACGACTTTCTGTCAGAAACAAAGGGCCGTAAATTTTATTTTAACGCTAAAAAAATGCGAAAATAAATATTGATATACAGTTTTTAGGAAGAGCAGGAGGAAGTTTTCAGGTAGTGTCTATCGACAATAAAATATGTTGCCATCGGCAACAAAATTTGCGTCATGAAAACAACAAATTTTGAACCGCGAATATAAAAAGTTACCATCAGCGAAAAACATTATAGGAGATTTTTGATACGTTCAATTTTTCTATTGCACTATTGGCCGCACAATTAAATCGCGAAATCGAAAGTGACGTCGATTTCAGCGGCCGCCATGATCAAGTATACTTCGTGTTTAGGGACCGGTCATTTATAAGAGGGGGGGTGGGCTGGTGCAAATGGGGTGGGGGGTCATACATAAAATTGTGCAACCGTTTCTGAGGGGCCATGTATTTTTGTGCATTCAAATTTCCATTCCACAAAAAAAGAATCAACAACAAGTCAAATATTATTTATTATCAAAATGATGGCATAACAAACCAACATAACATGGTGTATAGCAGTCCTTTCACATTGGAAAAATTATTCAGTATTACTTAGGGACAAACGTCAGGCTGACATGACTTTTTTATGTGTTTCGCCAAAAATCAAAGTAACCCAGTCCATTTATTATATTTTTTCTGTTTTCTTAATTTTTTTATGACAAGCAGAACATGACCGTCAACCATCTGTGGCACGAAAGCGAAGATGATCGTCGCTCACCTTGTAGGTAAAAAAAGCCGAAAAATTCGTATCCAAAAGCCAAAAAAATTAGTAAACCATACTGTCAACACATGTGACGCCGATTCAAATGAGATGCGCTGGCGTTAACACCTTAAATATAATCCAAGAAACTAAATATCGAGGGTTAATGATCGATAGTGTAGGGTATTCTAATACAGTATACCCCTGAGAAAATTCCTGTTTGATTGGCAAAGGCCATGATATGAAAGGGATCCAGTTGCATACTTTTCTCCTCCGCAAAAGAAGCAAGTAAAATGCTCTTTACAATGAAAAAAGATTTGTTTGTGACGTGGCCGCACCCAAAAATTTCCAACACCCTAGTTAGAGTTAGTGAGAAACACATCCCGGAGAATAGCACTGAGCCATCCATTGCCCTAAAATGACCGAGAGGATAAACCTTTATGAAAAAGTTAGGTACGATGAAAATATAGAACAAGAAATTAAAATGAGCTAAGACAATGTAAAGAAGACTGAAAATAAGGAACGAGACAAAGGTAGATCTTTAAGGTTTTTTTTATTATTTTGAGATAATGATCACATCAGTAAAGTACGTGTTTCTGCCCTGCAACTATACCGTGAGGTTAACTAACCTTGATTGTTCAATTAATAGAGGATTGTTAATTTCAGCGTAATGCGCTGTAGTTAATCAGTTCAACCCCTCAGAGCTTTCCCAAATCTCTATTGAACATTTTTAGGCCATTTGTGAGAAAGAATAAAACAAATTTTTGTTATCCTCTGTTAAAATGATAGAGCTGAATATAGCAATGGACAGGGTCCATATCAAGAGTGAACCAGATGTTAAGTTTGGAGTGAAACGGTCGATGCTGAACAATCGTGTGTTGGTTAGGGTTTTTGTGATATCGAGAATGATGCAGGTCAACAGCCAAAGAGTGGAATCAGCCGAGGACAAACGCCTATAGGTTTACTGCACTTGCAAAGATCTTGATGATCGAGTTTAAAGGTACATTACAATTACAATTGTCTAGAGATGATTTTTCGTGAATGTACCAAAACCGAGAATGGAGAGGCCATTCCGTTCATTGTTGCATGTTATAGATCAAAGGTTTCGAAGGGGAGGTTATGGTCCAATGCCATTGAAATGCATGGTGATCATGAACATCAGGACTAAACTAGGGAATTCGAAATTTTGATCGCTTTCCAAAGATCAGTTAAGCATATATTTTTGCCCACCGTCTTTCGCCAACTAAATTAAATGGTAATTTGCATTATTTATTTTCTATCTGGAAATTCGACGGCTGGCACCACTTATTTCATCTTCAAACTCCGGCTTAAAAATCTTGCTGCTACTTTATCGTTGGGGTGCTACACTCCTACAATGTCTCATGTAATTTAATGCAATTAGCCCTGGAGGCCATTTTCAATTTTAAACCTCGACAGCTGATGTTACGATTTAATTGCAGAACTTCTTGGAATCACCAATGGAGAAAGAGAGGCTTCTTTTATTTCTGTTGGAAGAAAAAGGGGAAAAAACCTGTTAATTCATGGAAAGCCGGACTAAAAAGATGCAGTTACATGGGCATAAGTAAAAAATAGGCACGCATTGCGTACGTGTGGTAGTGCAGTCAACTGAGCTGCGTTTTGTTTCCCAGGAGATTCCACTTGTCTTAGCGTAATGTGTAGCATTAATAGTACACGATACTGTTTTGGTACCGTATATCTTTGTAGTGCCATGGTTGATGTCTTAGGTAAATAGCCCCATGGAGAAGACAAGTGTTTGCTAGTAAATACTAAACCCAGAAAGTTTGAAGAAATTAAAAGGGAATGAAGAAACATTGGCTTCGAGGCTGACATGTTTATTATTTCCAAATTCCCTTGCAACTTTTTCATCACTATAAGCCTCTGATAGTTTTCCAAGACAACGTTTCACTGAAGTTAAGCCCTGTCCGGCCGCGCCGGGATGGGTGATCTCAAAATATACGACTTTCTGTCAGAAACAAAGGGCCGTAAATTTTATTTTAACGCTAAAAAAATGCGAAAATAAATATTGATATACAGTTTTTAGGAAGAGCAGGAGGAAGTTTTCAGGTAGTGTCTATCGACAATAAATATGTTGCCATCGGCAACAAAATTTGCGTCATGAAAACAACAAATTTTGAACCGCGAATATAAAAAGTTATCATCAGCGAAAAACATTATAGGAGATTTTTGATACGTTCAATTTTTCTATTGCACTATTGGCCGCACAATTAAATCGCGAAATCGAAAGTGACGTCGATTTCAGCGGCCGCCATGATCAAGTATACTTCGTGTTTAGGGACCGGTCATTTATAAGAGGGGGGGTGGGCTGGTGCAAATGGGGTGGGGGGTCATACATAAAATTGTGCAACCGTTTCTGAGGGGCCATGTATTTTTGTGCATTCAAATTTCCATTCCACAAAAAAAGAATCAACAACAAGTCAAATATTATTTATTATCAAAATGATGGCATAACAAACCAACATAACATGGTGTATAGCAGTCCTTTCACATTGGAAAAATTATTCAGTATTACTTAGGGTGCGTTCGATTGACCGTATTCCGGAATAGGAATACATGGAATATAAGTTAGATATACTTCGTTTTTACGGAGATTCACATTAAAATTGTCAAACATCTGCTAAAATGGTATTTTAAACATATTTTTATTATCCTTCCTGCTTCGAAACGCGCCAAACATACCGTTTTAGTCATCACTCCACGTATTCTTATTCCGGAATAGCGTCAATCGAACGCGCCCTTAGTATCACTGTCTTCTGATTCACTGTTTGAAGAGCTGATAGAGGGCAAGTACTCTTGAGCCAGTAAACGTGTGTCTCTTTTAAGGATATTAGAGTAGCCACATTGGCTTCCTTAACTGGAATCTCACCATCAGACACTAGTTTGGAGATTAAACCAATATAGCAGGTCTACATCAGCTGTATAGCTGCCAATACTTCAACCTGCTCGAACAAATAAATAACAAACAAATAAACAAACCAAAAGTCTCTTCTTCTCATCTAACTTTTCTCTTATGTGCCTTTCTCTCATTTTCTTTTTTTGAACACTTTTTTGATTCAAACTTCAGAATGTGTCCACGAAACACATCCTTACATATGTTGTCTGCATCCTGTAGATGTTGAATGTTTTGGAAATTTTTTTCTGATCATTGTCAGCACTGTGATCCTTCCTTCTCAAAATCTCTTTGGCTGCCCTTCCCATCTATAAGTTTGCCAGACTTAAAATAGAGGCTGTTCAGGTGATCTTTGTTATCTTTCTTTTCCTTCTCAACTTCCGCTTGTACTTTTACTAGCTTTTGTATATTTCCTCTCAGAATCAATTGGTCTGATGGCATGTGAACATATTTCTCGTCAAAAAACTTCCACGCAGCGCCAGGATTTCTCTTGCTCAATATGGCGTCAACAGTTGCGGAAATCTCTGAAACATGTTGATGGCTTTCATATTGGCGTCTTCCTTCGCAGTGAAATAGCTTCACGAATTCAGGAGTATCTATCTGTACACTTGCTATAACATGCCTCGTAGAATTTGGGCAGCACTTCATTCATGAACTTTGCTCTGTCCGTTTTTGGGTTTGGTATCCAGCCATATTTCGTTTGCTCCCAAGGACGCGTTTTGTTATTACTTGGCCTTTGAAATTCAATACCCCAAAACTCAATGTTTGATGACTTGTAGAGAGCACTGTTGATGAACTGGATTTTTCTTTATTTGCACCACATTCCTGTGCTTCTCCTGTTAAATTTTCCTTTCTGTTTCTTAAAAAAACGTTTTAACTCAACCTAGGACATACCTGAGAGGCGGATATTAATGAATGTAACTTGAATTTCATGATACCACCTATCCTGATACCTTCAAAGTTCAAACAGCAAAAAAGCGTCCATTTAAGCGTCCATCTAATTTTTTGACCCCTTCCCTGCAAAGGCCCTCTTGGAAAAGCTTTAATTCAGCAAATTCTAGAAATCCTTGCAACGAGCGTTCATTAGCCTGCGTTTCATCCGCCAATTTTCCCTGCTAGCAAAGGTCTCTTTTCTTTTGCGTTCTCTGGGTTGACGAGTACGGGAGAAGAGATCTCTGCCATGGGTCGAAACTCGCTCTGATCCAAACGCCGTCAATAACGTTGGGCGCATTCTTCAAACCGCATGCCCCATGATATGTTTGCTGACTCTGACTTGAGCCCACTGTGTCCCACGCATTCCTTTACAGTAATTTCGCTGTTGTTAAGTGAGCCCACACAACATGAAGTATGACGTAAGGATTCGGTCGCTAAGTAACCGCCGTGCATGTTCAACACAGTGAATTTCGACCCACAGCAGAGGTCTCTTCTCCCGTACTCGTCAACCCAGCGAACGCAAAACACTGAAAAGAGACCTCTGCTAGCAGGGAACCGCCATTTTAGATTTACACAAGTACTGGGAACGAAAGTTCCAGTCCTTCAGTGGTTGAAAGCATGGAATTATAAAACAGCAGATATCGAGATCAACGACAAAAAGTCAGAGAGGGATGGAAATTGTGAACAGAAATTCAGGTTTATATCATCTGGACAAAAGTGCAGCTTTTCGTTCTCTGAATTAACAACTTGGACAAGGGGGGAACAACTTGGACAAGCTAGAGGGATTGTTAAACGAACTACTAGCAAGTTACTGGGCAAGATATTGAATGGGTTGATTTACATCTTAAATCACCTGCTTGCACAAAGTAAGCATTCGAGCAAAGCAATTGGTTTCATTTCCTTTGAAAATGCTTATGGGCTTTATTATGGCTTCTTTGATAGCTCTCCTAAAGAAGCTTTCTTCCGTGATCATTTACTTCATAGAGATCATGGCTTGTGTGTTATTACAACTGAAGTGTTTGGAAAACGTTATATTTTATTGTTAGTGTTCAGAAATCTTAAAGCTCGAAAAACTTTCAGGAGAAAATGCATTAAGTCTTTTGAGCGGTCAACGATTTCCTCTTGACTCTGAATATTGAACTCAATGGACACAGAATATGATCGCATGGTACTAAAAGAATTTATATTTGCACTTCATTCAAAATCTGAAACATATCAACTGGGAATCAAGATTCAGACCCTTGACTTGAAATTTGATAAATCATTACTTTCGGAAAGGTGGAAGTGCAAACTTGAAGGTGAAAAGATACCTTAACAGAAAAGTTGACTAAGTTGAAGGACTTAGAAAAAAGGAAAGCGCTTCTTCTCCGAGGAAAGCACAGCAAAGGACGCGCAAAATTGCTCAAGATCTTGTAGCTACCAATAGACTAAAGAAGAGAAAGTTAGGGGTATGAACACCACAACTGCTGGATTCAGAAGACGAAACCTTTATAGCCAAGGCAATTTCAAGAAAGAGTACTTTTCACGGAAGACGGCATGAAACTACGCTATATACCAACAACAGAGTAAAGAAAAGAGACTTCCTTTCCCTCGCCAACTATTCGTTCATGAAACGTGGTAAAAAGCTTATAAAGTTAGCAACCACAGTAGCGAATCGAGGAAAGCTCAAAAATGTGAGGTCTACTGCTGCCAAGTCACATGTTGGAAAGTTGCTCTGGTGTACCAAGAAGCCCCCGAAAACAGAAGACCATGACACAGTGAGCACACATCACTAGCGTGCTCATGTTTTGACTGCCAATCTTACAATGTTTTCTGAAAGTCAGAAAGAGCATACCCTTGTCGTCAGTATGACAATAAGGCATATTTACGGCCTGGCACAGATGTGGGAGCGGAGAAATACGAAAGCTGTTGTAGTAGTATGTTGTAGTATGATGTCTGTGATCCCAATGAGCAGAAGAAACTTTCGCAACACGATTTTAACAATCCTAAAGTAAATCAGACCCCTGCATCATTTTGATTGATTGAGCAGCATATTAAAAATATCCAAGAAAAAGATGAATTAATAAGCTACCAAGATCAAAGCCTGGTCATCATTCGTCCAAAATACTTCATTGGAATTAAGTGGTGGTAGCGTGTGAGCCTCAGATTACATGCGCTTAAGTTATGAAGTTTCACAACTCTTTCAGGAGAATCCACAGAAAACTCATTTGAGTACTGAGTTGCAAAGGCTAGCCATTGGTTCCCATGATTTCGTATATTATTTTACTGATCTGACAATGGCGGAAGATGTCATGCGCGTTACAACTGAAACAGGTTGTAAGAACTTCTGCTACGAGCAGGACAAACTTGTTTGGTTTCAAAATCAAATCAGCGAAATCACAATCCAATACAAAGAGTCTTTTCATTTAGAATCTGAGCAAGAAATAGGAAGTTAACTACTGGAAACGCTCTCGGGCCTTCGGAAAAGGCAGAATTGGTTCAAACACAAATGTTAGCGCATACACGACAGGGAAAGTTATGGGATGTAACCAAGGATATCTTAAGTAATTGTCGGCAATACCTCAATGATTTAGACCATTTGAAATGTCCCAAGTACTGTTCTGCTACAACGTTCTCATAACCACTGATGCAGGCTTCGGAGTCAGTGTAACCAACGTTGAAGTGCATTTTGGGGATATTGACATTACATCATCTGAGCGCGTTAATAGAATTCACCGCGCTCCAGGGGACTCTGCACAAAACGAGGCTGAGAGAACAAACGCACCAATGGGTGATGCCCTAGTAGATGGAACAGCATGGGAGTATTTGAAGCCCTTTGATGGCATCACAGATGAAGAAATCAAGAAACTATCTGCTTCGGAAGTAAAAGAAAGAGAGGCAATTTGTACGGAAAAGAATGCTTGGGAAGTGGCTAGAGAGGTGAAAGCCATGGTTGACGAGGTGGTCTTGCTAAAGACTACTTAAGTGCTATACAACTGCAGCATTCTTTCTCAACAAATCGTATATTATGAAGTATGCAAATGCTAAAACAGATGCTGCAAAACATTCTGTTCCTGGATACTACTACTTTAAGACAATATATTCATTTATGAATAACCACTGTATCATTAGAGAGATCTTCCTTGAATATTTCAAAGGAGCCTGTCAATTGAGAAAACGGTGAAAGTGGTATACTCTGCGACTTCTGCAGCACAAGAAAACACTGCTGTAAGGAGATTAAACATGTTGCGAGGCCATTTCCTGACAACGAAAGTGATGGGCATCATTACCTTCCTTTGTCTAAAATCCCAGCAAACAACAGGCTTGTCGATGATTACATATCAAGAATACAGCTGAAAGAAGCATACGCATCAGAGAAGTGCTTCTTGCTTGGATGATCCCACCAGTATCTCGAAATTCTCAAGAGAATTTGTTATGGCTCAGGGATGCGTGGAAGACTATTTGCAGCATTTGACATTACTCGATCTTAAGTAAGACAAAAGAAAGAAGGAAAGACTGGCTAAAAAGTCAGCTAAGGCAAGCAAGACAACATACCAAGAGTATGATTGGAATGCGATGTTTAAAGATGGCTCCCTTAGCAAGCAGATAATTAGCAGTTGTTAGCGATAAATACTTGAAGCATCACGGGCTTCGCATTGCATCAAACAAGCATGCAAAGGTAATGGAGGTGCAAAGGCACAGTATTCAACAACAGATACAAGGTTTTACACAAAAAGAGGGAAGTCCACTCTGCAGTAGGGAAAATGAAGAAGAATACTTATCTTTTGATGATGAAGGCGTTCAAACAGACTATGTCCATGCCGAGATTGGCTTGAATTCAGAGAATGATGATGAGGAAGGGGTTGATATTCCGATCTCAGTGACAAACAACTACTAGATCTGGGAGGAGGGCCACTCGCTATTTGCTTTAAGTAGTTCGGTGAGTTTTATTT
>NC_090888.1:40064792-40074792 GCF_036669925.1 Montipora capricornis | reverse complement strand
TTGTAGCGCTCGTATCGGTGGCGTTACGATTGCGTTACTTTGTTTGTAGTCACGTTAAGTCATGCGCAGTGAAGCGTACTTTCAGTTGCCGGTGGTGCTCCATTTCTTTACGATAGCACCAGAAGTTTCTTTAGTTTGTTGTGATATTTCTTCCTGTGTACGTTGTTCGCCCCAAGATCGGGATAGAGGTATGCACATTATGTTATTTATTTTTAAGTGCTCTTAGGTTTTTGTAAATTTATTTCATTTGCCTCGAATACAGTGATTTCACGAGTAATCAGTTTATTTGTCATGCAATAATTTATCGAGCAGCTAAGTGATTTTCGTTTTATTGTACCTCGGATTAGTTAAGTTCAGTTGATTATTGCATCCTTGTTTCAGTTTTTACGTGTTGGACCATAATTAAAGATCACCTCATTTAATTCGACGTCGTGAATGGATCATATGGATTCAACTCAGTCTATTTACCTATCGCGGAATGATTTCCGTACAGGTCCCTACTTCATTTTGCATGCAGAATAAATTAATTATTTATTCGCGCTATTGTTTTGTAGAACAATACGTATACCCAAGAGAACCGAATATATACATGGGTAATTTGTACTTACGGAATGAATAAAAACGGATCTCATTTTTTCTCTCCCTCCCTCTCTCTCTCTTCTTTCCCTTCATCGCCCACAGCTTTACTCGTTTTTGTTCCAGCTTTCCTCTTTCTATCCCTTGGTCTTGTTCTTATTTCCAGATCCCGCTCGGCTTTTTCTGCCATTTTATCCCACGATATGTCACTCGCCAACACGATCTCTTCCTCAAATGAAGGATTATCCTTCATTGTCACTTTGCCTTAAATGAAGTATTATCCTCCATTTTGACCACTCTGTCCCAGGACTTGTGGTAGCAAATAAAAAGAAAAAAGTAAAAGCAGCCCCTGGACAGGATTTGAACCCGGAGCACCCACTTCGAAAGAACTGTTTTTATCCACTTAACCACTAAAGATCAACTGACTAGAAAATGTGCCGATTATTTACCAAAACTAATTAGTATATATATAAAATCATTGCTGAATAATGGTTGTCTAAAGCTTGATTTTAAAATGGTTAGCTTCCTCTTGAAGTTTGGTAACCGACATTTTTCACTGTGTAAGCCTGCTTCTTAGCGGGTGTTAATACACGTTTACAGCGGCACTTTTGGAAGAAAAAATTATTGACATCAATTAAAAATGACATCCTCGCAGTTAGTGATGTGGTAGTCTAGTGGTTAAGTGAAGTGGTTATTAATTACACGTACCCAGGTTCGAGTACTGCGAGTCCAGACATTAGGGTTTTGCTTTTAAAAGAAAAATGTTCATTTCCCATGATCCCTATCAAGCTTTCAGTGTCCAAAATGAACGATGACAATGAAGAATAATACTTCAATTGAGGGAGAGACTTGGTTGCACTCGCAGCTTGCCTTGAACTCCGACCCACTGTAAACCTCTGGATTACTTGTCCCTGTTCTTTACCACTGAGCTAACGTGTCAAGTTGCTAATTCACACCTTGAAAATGATATTTATTTTGAACTCTGGCTGACTATTTACATAACAATGATACGTAATTATATACACGTGCCGCGCCGAGCACCTACAATCGAACTTACACTTGTAGGTTACCGTTAAGAGATCCCTGTTTTACTACTCTTGAAACAACCCATCCCTTTCATAATGCTAACCGTAACCCTAATTACGACTAAAGGCACTGTTTAGGCTTAAGGTTAGTCCCTGTGATAGTTTTAGGTTTTCCAGTATTGCTGTGAACTGTGACCTGCTTTTCCTTCATGCCCCGTGCGTGCGGCACACTTTGAAGTTCACTGCGTGGAAGAGTATACCACCCTTAAAGTCTGATTGGTGCATCTTTCATGAAAAACTTTCATGCACGAGTTCATTGCAATTAAAATCGTTTCATATTTCCCTTCTTTTGAAGCAAACTTGTGTCTTCGTAATAATCAAGATGGCTACCGAAGTGAAAGGGTCACAGCAATGGGAGATTTGATCATTTGGAAATTGTCCCTGCTTTATATCTTTTCCAGAGTTGTGCACAGACTGGTGCAAAGAAAACAATTTACTTTCGTCTTCCGTGTCCAAAACCTGTGTGAAAACACAGTCAGTTGGCAAAGACAAAGTGCCGCATCGGGAGATGGATCTGTTTCGCAATGTTCAAGAAAAAACTGCAATGGATAGCCTTCAATCCGCCAGAACACATATTAATTTTCTAACCGTAAACTTTCCTTGAAAAAATATTAGCCCTAGCTACCTGTGGCCGGAAAGTTTACAACTGCCTACAAGACAAGGGCTAACATCATCTCACCGCAGTTAACCATCGCCTAAACTTCGTCGACCCAGACAAACGAGCCCACAGCAGGGCATTGAAAAGACATGATGGGGAGTGAAACGAAGTATGCCTCGTACGGGAACAACCATGGATCTCTACCAAAGCTATTTACTTGGAAGTATCATTGAACATATTGCCGATCTCTACGAAGAGCGATAAATCGCAAAATCCGGAATGATTTCCGTACAGGTCCCTACTTCATTATGCATGCAGAATAAATTAATTATTCATTCGCGCTATTGTTTTGTAGAACAATACGTATACCCAAGAGAACCGAATATATACATGGGTAATTTGTACTTACGGGATGAATAAAAACGGATCTCATTTTTTCTCTCCCTCCCTCTATCTTTTCTTTCCCTTCATCGCCCACACCGTTACTCGTTTTCGTCCCAGCTTTCCTCTTTCTGTCCCTTCGTCTTGTTCTTATTTCCAGATCCCGCTCGGCATTTTCTGCCATTTTATCCCATGATATGTCACTCGCAGCTTGCCTTGAACTCCGACCCACTGTAAACCTCTGGATTACTTGTCCCTGTTCTTTACCACTGAGCTAACGTGTCAAGTTGCTAATTCACACCTTGAAAATGATATTTATTTTGAATTCTGGCTGACTATTTACATAACAATGATACGTAATTATATACACGTGCCGCGCCGAGCACCTACAATCGAACTTACACTTGTAGGTTACCGTTAAGAGTCCCTGTTTTACTACTCTTGAAACAGCCCATCCCTTTAATAATGCTAACCGTAACCCTAATTACGACTAAAGGCACTGTTTAGGCTTAAGGTTAGTCCTTGTGATAGTTTTAGGTTTTCCAGTATTGCTGTGAACTGTGACCTGCTTTTCCTTCATGCCCCGTGCGTGTGGCACACTTCAAGTTCACTGCGTGGAAGAGTATACCACGCTTAAAGTCTGATTGGTGCATCTTTCATGGGAAACTTTCATGCACGAGTTCATTGCAATTAAAATCGTTTCATGTTTCCCTTCTTTTGAAGCAAACTTGTGTCTTCGTAATAATCAAGATGGCTACCGAAGTAAAAGCGTCACAGCAATGGGAGATTTGATCATTTGGAAATTGTCCCTCCTTTATAGCCTTTCCAGAGTTGTGCACAGAGTGGTGCAAAGAAAGCAATTTACTTTCGTCTTCCGTGTCCAAAACCTGTGTGAAAACGCAGTCACTTGGCAAAGACAAAGTGCCGCATCGGGAGATGGATCTGTTTAGCGATGCTCAAGAAAAAACTGCAATAGACAGCCTTCAATCCGCCAGAACACATATTAATTTTCTGACCGTAAAGTTTCCTTGAAAAAATATTAGCCCTAGCTACCTGTGGCCGGAAAGTTTACAACTGCCTACAAGACAAGGGCTAACATCATCTCACAGTTAACCATCGCCTAAACTTCGTCGACCCCGACAAATTAAACGAGCCCACAGCAGGGCATTGAAAAGACATGATGGGGAGTGAAACGAAGTATGCCTCGTTCGGGAACATCCATGGATCTCTACCAAAGTTATTTACTTGGAAGTATCATTGAGCATATTGCCTATCTCTACAAAGAGCGATAAATCGCAAAATCCCACTAAATGCACCGTTCATGATCCTGAATACGGGAAAGGAAGAAAATATACACTTTGCAGTGTCTCAGCGAATTTTTAAGCAGACAGGAAGAACAATTTCTCGATAAAAAGAGCAGGTAGCCATTAAATTTCTTATGACAGTACTTGGTTTGTTTGTTATGTTTGTGAATCTGAACCAGGCCTATTACAACGATTGCTTGAAACTCCACTTCTTGCGCTTATTCTAAAACTGAAAAATGGGTAAAATTGCAGGAAAAGTGCCAAAATTGCCGGAAAAACTGTTCGATTTTCCGCATTTCAGACAGAAGTTCGACCGGCTTTTTTTAAGTCTATATAGACTTAGAAAAAAACCTCCAAAAAGAAAGAACAAAGCGCCACAGTCCCAAAGGACGTCTATTGTTATCGCTATTGTTTTCTTGAAACAAAGGAGTGTATGCATAATGAAGTAGGGACCTGTGCGGAAATCTTGCCCAAAATCCCTCTAAATGCACCGTACGTGATCCTAAATACAGTGTCTCGGCGAATTTTTAAGCAGACAGGAAGAACAATTTCACGATAAAAAGAGCAGGTAGCCATTAAATTTCTTATGACAGTACTTTTATTTGGTTTGTTTGTTATGTTTGCGAACCTGAACCCTATTACAACGATTGCTTGAAACTCCACTTCTTGCGCTTATTCTAAAACTGAAAAATGGGTAAAATTGCAGGAAAAGTGCCGAAATTGCAGGAAAAACTGTTCGATTTTCCGTATTTCAGACAGAAGTTCGACCGACTTTTTTCAAGTCCAAATAGACTTAGAAAAAAAACCTCTAAAAAGAAAGAACAAAGCGCCAAAGTCCCAAAGGACGTCTATTGTTATCGCTATTGTTTTCTTGAAACAAAGGAGTGTATGCATAATGAAGTAGGGACCTGTGCGGAAATCTTGCCCCTATCGCCGCTACAAACATAAACTCACTGAGGCATCTCAAGCCTTTCTTTAACCAACCATTCATGAAAATAGTCTTTCTTCCGCTGACTTGATGATAAATGATAATTTTTGCTATAAGATCTTACCTCTTCTTTTAAAAAGGTCTCTCCTAGAGGGTGGGCTTTAAAATAGTCAACCACAGCCCCAATTGTCGAGAACCGTTTCGCACCGACGTAATATCCATGGTCACGTGTCAAGATCGCATGATGGCAAACATATTTTCCCATACTACAAAAGAAATAGAGATGATTTGTTGTTTTACTCACAATCTCAGTTATTACATGTATTAAATGATTGTAGATCAAGTAAATCCGGCTTGATATCAGGCAAGATCGATTACTACAATCCTCAAAGCAGATTTTGCCGTTGCAGCGAGAACTTTCAGTGAGATAATGTTACACACAAAGAAATTTCTGAATAAGATTTGCTTAGCTTTCGGATGTGGATAGAAAATGGAAGTTAACTATGGAATTCGAAAAAAGGCGTTTGAAGACTCAAGGGCAAAAGGCTCGAGGAACCTTCTTGCCGGAAGATATGATGGTAATTGAACTCAGTAGGGTGCAATTTGGGCTGAAATCGTATGTGTGATTTCAAAATCGAATAGGCACGCAGCGCGTGTTCGATTTGAAATCACAAGTACAGTCGAAGCTCTCACTGCGACCACTCTCGTAAGCGACCAGCTCCAGTTACAACCACCTCGAATGACGGCCACCGATGCAAAACCCCGTTATAAAAAATGTCACTTAAACTCTATTCGGGCCTCGCTGGCACTGAGCATGCTCGAAATCGAACTTTACCAGATCTCCCTTTCGTATGATCGTGGGAGATCTGGGTACGAGATTAGCCTGAACGAGCTCATTATCATCATTCGGAAACTGTAAGTAATTAAATTCACGCATTTTTTTAAAGGCAAAGATTTGGGAACAAAGGCTGCAAAATTCGCCAAGCATTGGCTTTCTTTGTGTTTCATTATCCTGATCTATGTCCTGATTGGTTACTTTAAACAAGCCTTGAAATCTGATTGGTTGTTTTGTTTTTCTGTTCCTTTCTCAATGGCTGGGGAAAAGGTGTGATTTAGAACAAAACTTAGCGCGATTCGTGAATAAATCGCACTGCTGAGGGCCAATCAGATTGCAAGGATCACCAGCGATTTCTAAATGGATGTAATAAGGCAAATACATTAAAGCGATTCCTTCATGAAATATAGATTATTTGATTTAAGTTGACAAAATGGAAAGCATTGTAATTACTTACGATATTGAAAGAAATAACTCAGAGGTCACATCATGAGAAAATATAAAAGCACCAGGTTCTGCTTTGGAAAGTAATTCCTCAGCCTCTGTTCGGTCGAGTCTGAAAGGATTCCAGCTAAAAATATATAAGGTTAAGAATTTAAGGAGTTTCTGACTGGCCCTCTATGACTCTTAAATAGTCCTGGAGCGCTACAGGGGGTGTTTGCATGACGTAAAGGTATCTCGTAACTGTGGTTTTATACAGCACTTTAATATCGTTTTATTTCTCATTTCATTCCGATTTCGGAAAATCCATTTTTTAGAAGACCAAAAAGATAAAAAAGCGATATTTGAAGAGAAAAGATTAAGGCCTACTGAACGTGCACTCTGATGTTCTTTCGTGGTCGAGAAAGGATCCAAAACTGAGTGCCAGAGTGGTCATAGGTAACTTCATTGAATTCGAGAGGAAAATGGGTCCCCTAGGACCTAGGTGCATAGACAGGGCTTCACTGTGCACTGAATTGTGCACTACACTGCACTGTGTATTGCCAAGGCGCGTCGTAGCGTGAAAATGGCAGGAAAATCAGTGCAGTAATTTATGTGTCATCCCGTGGCTTTATCGAGACTGTAGTGACCATTAAACTTAATTATAATACATGAATGAGCTATTCTTTAATTGCACAAAGCAGCATTTATTTTACTTAAAGAATGATCTTAACTCAAATGAATGGGAGGTGATGAAACCTCATCTCAAGAATGTGCAAACCTATGCTTTTTACGGAAATTTGAATTTCCTATTCCTTTTCTAAACAGATGTGTAAACATTCATCGAATGGTGGTCACAGATGTCGAACTTTCATCAAATCCCAAGGCTCCCGCTGAGCTGTACTAATAACGGGTGAGAAATTTCTCCAAAAAAAGCTTTTCTCGAAGTCAAATATCCCATGTAAGTAGACAATTAAACGATGGGCGCATAAAATGCAACTAGATAATTGCTGTTTCATTTCTGCGAGATCCCATATTTAATGTGGACTTCCGCGCCTTCATGGCAAATCAATATGTGCATAATCAAGTTCTTTTGTGAATAAAATGGTGATCAGCTTGTCGACAGAATTCTGAAAACAATTTTTGATCCTACACATAGTTTTTACAAAAGCAAATGTCTGCTGAAATCACTTTTCGGGTCGTTCAAAGTTATCATCATTTTGCAGGAAAAATCGAAGGAAACGATCATAAATTGTGTAAATGGTAGCTGGGCAGGTGTATATTTAGCTGGCGAGCATTATTCCCATTGACGCGTAAGTGACACATGTTGAAATCATTCTACTTATCAGTTCTACGGTTTGCATTTTGTAGATCTTTTTTAATTCTGCGCGCTTTGCTCATCATTTATCTTGCAGACGATTTTCTCACGTCGCGTGCGTTTTCATTTATGCTTTACAAATAAGCCTCTGGCCAGTGTTTTAATTAAAATTTGATTCCTTATTCATGATGCTTTCTGAACTTTTTCTAAATAGGATGCTGTCATTCCCGCCTGCTTTATGAAAGTTAGGTATAAAAATATATGTTTTCCTGTTAACAGGGATTTCACGACAGACTTGAGATGAGGTTTGATCCATGTTATCTCCTATAAGAAGACAGATAAATATTTTGCCGTTGAAAATGACGGTCATCCACTAGAGTAGACGAACATGATTCCAGATCAGTAAACGCATCTACAAACAGCGGTCGAAACGATGTTATTCATGTTTCAAGAAGTCGGCTAGTTAAAAATAACACTCACTGATAAATGGTCGTATACAGGCCTGGCTTGGAAGTGAATAAAATGAGATATAATATTCTTCAGTGAAATGTTTACTTACATAGGAGCATCTGTCAATGTCCTTATAGTGGAGCCTGTGTTAGTCGTCGAAGAAATCGAAGCTGAACTTCGTGCCTCGGGCTTCCATTCCAAACTAGGTACAGCAACTCTGGATTTAGAACAGCCTGTTCCCATCTGCTTATTGTTTATGGCAAATCCTCTCAATCCTTGCATTATCACTTAGTTTTAGCGAGAAAAGCATGTCTTCATCGAGTTTCATTATTCTCGCATATCTTTTTGAGAAAAGCCTTGACGTGAACTCTTGAAATTTAGAGACGATTTTTTTGTGTAAGGTTTAAGCAATCACTAACGACCGCTATAGAAGATACACTAGGAAAGTCAACTCCTTTGAGAATCGTCTCGGAAAAGAATAAGCTTTTCGTGGTGTTCTTGGCAGAAATACACTAAAACAATTAGATTTTGTTATTTGCATATGTCTACCGTTGAATATTTATTTTTTGAAAGCGGCATCTGCGAATTCCCAAGTCTCCAAACATATAAATGTCCCAAACCTCGTAGGAAGTGAAGTCACAGCTTTGTTGTTCCTTTAAGCATTGAAGTAAATCGAGTATCTTGTTTTTCTCGATATCACAGTCACCTTATCAATTAACATCAAAATGGTTGGTATGGTAACAGATCGTCGAAATATAAACACTTGACTGACCTTCAGGGCCGGAGAGGGAACCGGACAGAAGGCATTTGGAACCCAAATCATTATTCATAGTCCAAACTTCAAAGATTTATTGTGGAGTTAGTGACATAATTCATGTATTAGCTAGAATTTGGAATTGAGGAATGAGGAGCGGGGAAACTCTAATAGGGAGAATCTATAAATCAAGGAACTTCTAAATGAGGATTCTCTAAATTATAAAGCGGGGCCCGGGAATCTCTAAAGGGGAAATCTCTGTAACTGGGAATCTCTAAAACAGAATAAAGAAGGCAAGATCAAAATTGATTAAAAGTGAGAAACAAGGCTAAGCACATTCAACTTGCAATTCCTGACGCAAACCTTCCAAATGTGTCTTTTCTTCTTACGTAAGCCCGTTATCGGCGAGTTAATTTTATGTAAAAGTGAAACATGTCTACAGGCTTCACAATGGAGGAGTAATTTACTTCGCAGTCGCGGCTTGCCTCGCTTGCCAATATTCTTCTTTTCGCGTTGTTACCGCGGGGCCAGTCCACCGGGGAGCTCCATGCAGGTGAAAAAGGTAAGCAATTAGTCCGATGTAATCACATTCTTTCTTATCTTTTGCATCTGCAGTGTTCACTGTTTTGCGATATTGATGTAAGGAGTTAAACATGCAGAGCAGCTATCCGGTGGAATCGGCAGCCTAAACTTAGAAATGCGTGGGTAAACGTGGTGGTCTTATTATTTTTTATATATGCAGACAACTCTTATCGTTGGTGAATACAAGTGAAGCCGCTCAAGCAGCGCTGTTCAATGGAATTAAATAGTGTTAATATAGAGTCCAAAGATGCCTTCGTATGTCGTAAGGTTATTTCATCATCGTAAGTTGTGCAATACGTTTTTTTGCAAGTTCCCGTTGCACGAAAAAGACAAGTCCAGTGAAAAACGACAAAGGGATATAAAGCCAGATTCCACCAAAACAGTTAAGATGGCCGGAAAAGCATTGAAGATATACTGATCCTACAGCAAATTAGTAGTATGGATCACTGTTGAGTCAGCAACATGGATGAATTTAAGTTTCCTCAGGCTATCGCCAGTGAGCACCGAAAAAGTACCAACGTTTAGCGGTTTGTCACAGTTTCCATTGGGAGGAAAGATAAAACGGTGTTTGTCGCAATATCAACCAAAACAAAAGCTCGCCGAAAACGTCATGATTGTGCAAAGGCTGCTAAGCACAGCTTAAGTCTTTAAGAAAACTTTGATTAAGGAAAGCGAAGATTCTGAAGTAGTTGCAGTATGATAACATTTTGTTGTGTATCATTTGTGGGAAGCTAGGGATTGATTTGCCAAATTCATTGTTATAAGAACT
>NC_090888.1:40042292-40044792 GCF_036669925.1 Montipora capricornis | reverse complement strand
TGAACATTGCGAGAATCAATCGGCAGGATAGCCTTGTTTAAGCTTGGTTCTGAAAACTAAACAAATGGCTGAAAAATTCGCTCTTGTAAGAAATATTGGAAAAAAAATGCCTCTCTGCGAACTACTGCTGCCATCAAGCCCAAGTCGAGCTTCTACTTATTTACTTAAATTTACTTATGGTGTGGGATAAAAAAAGGTGGTCATTTGAGCGAGTGATTTACGAATTCTTCGATTGTTTCTTCCAGCATCTCAAGTAGTTTATCGCAAACAGGGCTGACATCTAAGAATGAATAGACAGGCATCCCGCAAGTCCTAGCTGTCATTTTATCTCTTAGTGAAGCTACTACACAAAGAAGCTCTACTGACGTCGCTCCAAATTCGCGTCAGCGGCACAATAATAATAATAATAATAATAATAATAATAATAATAATAATAATAATAAATAATAATAATAACAAAATTATTATTATTATAAAGAAAACCTGCGGTTCACAAGAGATTGTTCTGGAATTTAAACTTAGTGATTTGTATGTTATCGCATGGGCCCGAGGGCAATTAAGGATTAATTTCACGCGTATTTTCACAAAATTGCCCGAGTCGCGAAGAGACGAGGGCAATTTGGAAAACTTTGAAAATACAAGTGAATTTAATCCTTAATTGCACGAGGGCACATTGCCACATGTTTATGACTTAAAGGGCAAAATTATTGAGAGAAGCCCGTTCAATTCCGCGACAAGTGACAATCAACTTAACACGCTTTCATTATTCGGTTAAAGTTCAATTCAATAAATCGATGCTGTCAAAAAAAAAGCACATAATTTAATTAAACTGTATTTTACATTGTAACTTCGCTTGCTCTGCATAAGCAGCTGTTAACCAATCGGGATCAAGTAATCATGTCCTCTTGATTACCAAAAGTGCCCTCCTGATTAAGAAAAAATGCCTTTTCGTCTCAGCCAATCAGCATTCAGTAATTTTATGTGATAAAAAGTGTTATTCGAGGAAACAGAGAGGAGGCAGTGTGGCCCAGTGATCAGGGCGCTTGCCTTGAGATCATGAGATCCCGAGCTCCGCTCAGACCACGCGATAAATTAAATTTGATCCAGCATGGTAGTCCCTGTTTCCACTTCTCTGCTCCACATGTAACCAATTTGTTTGCCTCCAATCAGTTGGGATTCTTAACAGTTGCTGTTGTTGGTGGTGTGTATCTTTCTCGGAGATATGACGGAGCTTAAGCAAAAGACATTTTTTCAGCAAGACGGAAACTGGAAGTGAACATTTCGGATGTCAGGACAGTAGTCTCTCCCAGACATTTAAACTTATCGTCTTTCTTATAGCCTGCGCCACAGACGAAACCAAACGTCTCGTTAGGTCCGTCTGCAAACCAGCGCCCAAATCCCTGTTCTAGGCCTCCCAGCAGCGTACCAGGATTTGAGTATGCGTCATGATTGGTCTGTTAAAGAAAAACGATTGCCCGCTAAGCATTGTTTCCAGTTTCGCTTGGGACTTACAATGGTCCCCAGAGGAAAAAACAACAATGATTTTATTCAAAATTTAGGTGGACAAATAAAGAGTATTATGGTATTTTCCGCGCTTCGGGCAATAGGCTAGTTTCGAATTGTGCAGCAACAAAAGAACAGAGTCGAGGTTCAGGGGAATAATTTGCATTTTCCTTTGTTTTGAACAATATGCTAACTATTCCCCTGAACCTCGACACTGTTCTTTTGTTGCTGCACAATTCGAAACTAGCCTATTGTTCGATTAGCCCTCATTGCCATCATCGGCTCCGATTGGCTGATGGACTTACCAGGGAGTTTGGACCGGAAGCGAACAGAGCCATCTGAAAGCGAAGGTGAAAATAATGCCCGAAGTTGACGAAGAGGTGTGGAAAGAGGCCTTTGAAGCAATTAAAGCTCAGTTGGTATTCACCGATCTGCTTCCAGAACAACAAGAAGCTATCAAAGCTTTCTTAAGGGAAAATTTGTTTATGAACTTGCCCACGGGCTTCGGAAAATCGCTTATTTTCCAATGTGTGCCGATTGTCACAGACATCGTTTTGGGTAATCCTCGTGGCCCAAGTGTTGATGGACGACCAAGTACAGTAGATTTTTCTTGTTCAGGAGCCACTTATGGCGATGCTGCAAAGTAGGCACATACTCCCAAAGCCATCGAGACCAAAAACAATCAGCGAGAAACTGCGCGTGTCTCCACTGTTTGCGCGTGTACGGCTCTTCCTTGTTGAAAACACCGGGAGGTACGAACAGGTTTCGTCACTGCAGCAGGAGATGATTGGGGGTGAGAGCCTCCATATCGTTGGGATCATCGCTGGCGGGACACATAGGACGGCTGTTTAAAATAGACATAACTTCAGCGAAGACGGTACTCAAGATTTCCGGCCCAGAAAGAGCACCTCGGTAACCAAGAACACCTTTCATAGCCTTCCTTACGCTTCTAATGAGCCTCTCCCAGACGCCCGACATGTGGCTTGCTCTCGGAGGT
>NC_090888.1:40002292-40027292 GCF_036669925.1 Montipora capricornis | reverse complement strand
CTCAATTTTCTAAGTATAGTCACATACTGGTCGATAGTTTCGCCGCTCTCTTGAGCCCTTGAGAAGAACTTGTATCTTTCGTAACTAACATTCTTTTTTGGTTCACAATGTTCTTCAAATTTCTGTAATACCTTCTCAATCTTTGTGTCATCACCTTCTGCCTCCCACGTTATCGTGTTGAAAACGTCGATAGCATCATTGCCGATGACTGTTAGCAGCGTCGCCACTCTGGTCGCAGTTTCTTTCTTGTTTATGCCAGTGGCGATTTCATAATTAGTAAACTTCTGTTTGAACTTCTTCCAATTTTTGGAGATGTTACCGCCGCTTAAATCAAGTGGTTCCGGAGGTGGAAGGCCAAAGTGCATAGCCATTTCTTGTGCGTTTACCTCTTGACTTGTTGTAGGCACGTTTTCTTGTGACATGTGCTCCGATCTCCGAAGTTGTTTACTTGAATTTGCCGCTCGTATTTGGTATAGAATGTCACTATCAGAATGGCGGAGGTTACGGTGCGTGGTTTACTTCTGACACCATGTCATAATCTCGTTATTTAAGGTCGATGCAAACGGATAAAACATAGATACGAAGTGAACACTAACAGTTTTAATCCATCATGGCTTCCAGACCCCACGCAATGCACATGTCCTTACGAGTACTACCGCTGATCATTACAAACGCGATCGACGACGGTTATCGTTCAGTTAGATCTAAGATTAATAAAATGATAAGTGGCGTGCTCGTATGCTCGTTAAATATAATGAAACGTCATTGAAGTACTTCAAGGCGCTCTTTGCCGACATTTTCAATCAGAAGAGAAAAAAGATGCATTATTTGCAAACTGATTAAGATTGGCCGTGACCTCTTGCGTGACATCCGCTCAGCAATTTGCACTGAATTTCTGGTCAAAATAGCCCGAACTCTTTTTAAACTGGATACGCCACTTTTTGCGGGCCAAAATCGACAGTTGCAGATAATGACCTACGAGGATAAAGCTTTCAGCTGATGTACAATATGACACGTAAATTTATATACTAGGATATTTATAGGCCTTTAAAGTTGGCCTTTATTTTACCTCAACCCAAAAGATTGAAAGTGGGTTATTTCAATGAGTTTTTATGTTGTCTTAAACTTGACAAAATTACATGAAGTTTACATATTTTAAAAGACAAAGGGTCCTTTTACCAATATCCAAAAAAGCAAACCGGGAATTCAACGCGTTGTTGCATACGGAGTTGGCGAAGTTGCAGAATTTTTCATTGTTTTTCCGGGGGATTGGGGACCGCCTCAGCGTAATTTGAACTTTTGGATTTTTCGGAAAAAGCAAAGCGCGATGGAATTTTTTATTTCCATTTTTGAAAATAGTTCACCAAAAGGATCTTTTAGGTAGAATAAAATAAATTATGAAATTTTGCAACTGTCGGCGGATTCTCGATATTTACAGTCAGGGCCTCTTAAGATATCTGCGTTCATTTCACTAAGGTATCCCATGGGCTCTAGGGTATCATAGGTAACTTGGGCTGTATCAGCATAGCGTTGTATCAGCATAGGGGTCAAGTGTTGCAGCTTAGGTATATTAGGACTTGGAACCTTTTGTGACTGTACATTTTACAGCTAGCTCAGTTAACTCCTTGGATGTCACATGTGGGACTCTGAAGCGGATTCTGGCAATGGGAGGAGTAGAGCTTGTTGTCAGGGGATTTCTGTAGCAGGTGTAGATGTCAAAGGAGGGTTTCCCCTTGGACCGATATCAAGATTGCTACTAGTAGTAGTCACGGATGGTAAAGTAACACTTGAAACTTCCGGGAGTTGGATTTCGATGACCTTAAAGTTCATATCATGCTTATGGGGCCACTTAGCACCTTCCTCGCAACTGGGTAAATCAGAGACCTCCCGGTCTGCTAGAAATGCTTCTAACTTGGCTAATTCTGCTTGATTCCTTGCCAGCAGCTACCTCGCTTTCGGCCTCTAATTTGGTTAACTCTAATCTATGTTGTAATTCCATTTCAGTGCTCTTTGTTTCCATCTCAACCCTTTTCACCTCAAGTTCAACTGCCCTTCTACTCCTTTCTTCAGCTTGCTGCTGGATTAATGCTGCTTTCACTGCTTGGATCTTAGCCTTTTGAGCTTTAGAACTTGATATACTTAATTTTGGTGTTTTACTTGAAAGGGAATGGACCGAATTGGTTGGAGAGATTATCTTTACATTGTAAAAGAAAGCAGCACTAATAGCAATGTTCAATTTTACTATTGTAAGCTTGTATTCCTGAGTATTGAACGGCACGGTCGCTTAAAACTCTTTGGTATTTCTCACACGAATCATCAAACAAATCAGCGTATTTATCACAACAAGCACAGTACTGTTCCCACGCCTTATTTAGTTGGGATTGTACTAAACCTACAGCCCAGGTATTGATGCCATCGATCAAATTTCCTCCATTGAGTTTTGATCTACACAAGTGGTGGTATAACTTCTCTCCCATAACTCCTGTCAAGAGCTTCCACACCATGGGTAGGCAGGCAATAGGGTGGTAGTTACTGGCCTGTGAACCCTTCTCTGTATCCTTTTGTATCAAACCTTTTCTTCCCCTGACCATCCCCTCTGGTACATTCCCTAGACATATGCAGTCTTGCAAGCATTCTTGCAATCTAGAGTGCAATCCCGTCAGTTTCGTAAACCAGAACCCCTGAACAAGATCGGGGCCGGCTGCCTTCCAGTTTGCCATCTTGCTCACACCATTTCTAATATCCTCCACAGTGATGCTGATATCTTCTTGCACCTCTGCTATCATTATTATTATTATTATTATTGTTATTATTATTATTTTTATTGTTATTATTATTATCATTATTATTTCGTTTCTCCTAAACTTTCAGTAGTTCAGATTTTACAAAGAAAATGCGGAATTTACAATTCAAAGCGATATTCTTGACTTAAGATGGACAGTGTCTCTAATGTGTCGAAAGTCAGTTAAATGAATAGACTGCTTTCACGATCTCGCAGTTCTGTGAAATTACCCATTTCTGGCATTGTCTAATTAGACTTTTTTTTTCCTTTATACATATTTTATCCAAGTCAACTACAAACTGTTTATTATAACCTGCTAGCAAATCAAATACAATGTTCTCTTGAATAACACTAAATCTAGGGTAACGTCTCTTCAGGCCAGCTCTTAGGTCTATGCCTTTGTGCTGCTTGTATAAGGATCGTTCATCTATACATCCTACGTTGCACACAATTCCTTCAATCAGGATCCACTGTTTCTTCTTCTTGTCCATGTGAATGATTGTAGGTTTATTTGCGTCGTCTTGTGGTACTATATCCAGCTGTATGAGGATATCCCGGAGGATATCATTACTACCACCGACGAACGAAACCTGAACTGGACTGACACGTTTTGTTTAATGCAAAGAAAGTTCAAAGATTACACACCTGCTTCAAAATTCATTGAATGTTTTGGACTGCAGTGCATAAACTGTGTTTTGATTTGTTACTTACTGACAGACGAGTTCGAGTTATCGAGATTGAAAATATCTAGAGAATGACCTAAAGGGAAACAAAAATTGTTTCGAGTCTGCGGGAGTTCGAGTTATCGAGGGTTCGAGAATTGCAGTAAATGTTTGACGGAAATCCAAGGGACATCGATTTTGGTTTGAGGTAGCGCTAGGTTCGAGCTCGCCCCATGTAAGAGAATCCATGACTGTCTTGGATTCTGGATTCTACGCTGTGGATTCCGGATTCAGGGTCCTGGATTCCGGATTCCCAAAAGGGCTGGATTCCAATTATTTTTCTTCTGTTTTTAATGCTTTCCTTCGCATTTCGTTTTCGTGTCTCATTCGTGCTATATTGAAAAACGTTGTTAGAAAGCATAACAGCAAAACGATTTACAAATTACTGGATTAAATGTATTACATTTCTTTAAACTTCTTTGCGCACCTGGCAAGATGTGAAATCCAGTGATCATATATTTGGCGTCTTTGAGGCAGGTATTTTTTCTTCAATTTCAGGGCTCCTCGAGGTTCGAGTAATTACCAGAAACAAAAGAACACTTGTAAATCATTCATAAATGTTCACGTTTATTTATTTGATTGCTGCATAATGAAGCATCAGGATAAGATACAGTGATTACCAGCGAAAATCGAGCTGCAATTTGCAAGAAATTAAAGCGGCCTAACAAAGTTCTAACAATGGTTTGACACAGAACGGCGGCAAGAACTTGCGGCTCTGTACATCCCACCACACACACATTTTTGAGAGTAATAAAATAAATCAATTATCAAGAAATTGCACAAGATAAGTGAAAAGTTATGGTATGCTAAGAAAATGCTCTCGCATTGCCTGCAGGTACAAAACGCAGGTCAGGTCACAGGTCACAGGTCACAGGTCACAGATCATTGTTTTGCCAATACAGAAAGTATCCTAAACATTCATAAAAGCTAATCCTAGGCCTAAAAACTTTTGTGTAGGCCTAATTATAGGCCTAAGGTTAGCTTTTATGAATGTTAAGGATACTTTATGTATTGGTAAAACAATGACCTGTGACCTGTGTTTTGTACCTGCCTGTACATTTTGTTATAAACCTTTATTGTTATATTTCTGTGTAAAAATTGAATGTGTCGCCTTTAGTCGTGCTTAGAAGTCCATTAAGAGATGAATAAACATGGAACGGTACGTGTTAAGACTACTTGCCTTATCAATCCTCATCTTATTTGGTGGAAAAGCACCAAAGAAAAAAACAAATTAAGTCTTTGAACGTCATCCTGGTCTAGAAACGCGTGTATGCCAGTTATTCTTGTCAGAAACACGTAGAAAAAAATCAAATTCACCCTCAAGCTTGTTCAAATCATGTTTATTAATTTTTAAAAGCCCATTATATAAACTGCTCAGTTTTCCCGCTCTGTGATGTCTCCATGAAGTTGATCTGTAACTCACGATGGGTATGTTAAAGGTAAATTTGAAATTCAGGTTGAAATGATTTCAACCTAGGTAAATTTAATTTTTAACTACAATTGAAAGTAGGAAATATAAACAAAAAGTCCATCAATTGTTAGCAAGCACGTGTATATTGGTAAGTAAATCGGTGCTGGAAGTAAAGGGGTATGGTTAGCGTACATTTTTCATGAGTTAGTCTGTGAAAACGCCTTTGGTTGTTATTAAGTTGAGTACTGATTTTTAAATGGTTGGTATTAAGGTTGGGGGCAGGCTTACCGTGCATGATAATCAATTCTGCTTTTTTAACCTCAGAGCAGCAGAAAAACCAAACCTTCTTTAATAAGAACTACCTTCATGTGACTTTGTTTTATTTTTATTTTTCTGGTTTTTGGAAGGAAAAAGAGATCCAAAAATTGGCTTTTTATAGCGTAGATTATTGAATGATGTACAGTTACTTCTACAAAAAATAGTTCAGCAGAAAGCCCCTTTGAGGTTATAAGTACTTGAACAATTAAATTCAGGATTTTTTTTCTGGTAGTTCACAAAGTTTGTAACAGTCATTACTTGCATGTAGTTGAACAATGAGAAGTTGTTTCCTTGTTTTTGCACCTCTTGAACATATGTGCCACTGGTCAAGTGCTTTTTGCACGCGGTAGTGAAACTTATTGTTTTAGTTGCGTCTAATGACACATTCATGTCTTCAGTAATTTGTAGTCTGTTTGGTGCAATCCAAGTGTCAATAATTCCAAATTTGGTTCCATCTTTCATAAATCCATGTTCTTTTTCAATTACTTTACCAAGAAGTTTGTTTGGGTGCAATGGACTTTTGTCCACTTTATTAATTTTTATTTCGACAAATTTGTTGACTTGGAATGAAATAGTATTAGGCTGCTTGTTTTCATTTTGTCGTTGTATTTCCTTTGTGTGTTTCTTGCTTTTTCCCGTTGAGGTTTCCTTGTCTCCTTTCCTGACTTGATAAGTGAATAACAAGCACGTTTCGGTGCAGGTTCTGCATCCACAACTTTACACTGAAGTTCTTCTTTTTCTTGGTAGAATGCTGATCATGTTTCTTATCTGGGGTAGTTTTGGTTTCTTTCCATGGTGGTATGCCAAATACTAATTAATAGGGTGTTTGTTTTGTTGCTTTATGTTCCACAATCTTGTTTTTGTAAGCAGCTTCCCCTAGTACCTGACACCAATGATTTGGAATTTGTTTCTTTTCTTTTAAGATATTTCTGATGTTGCTTTATTGTTTGATTGTTCCTTTCCACCAAACCTTGAGTTGATGGTTTTTTTTGGAGCTCCATGAAGTTGAGTGATGCCGTTGTTCTTGCAGAATTGGGACATCAGAGAATTGTTAAATTCCCATCCATTGTCAGTGTGTATTTTCTGAGGGAATCCAAATTGCCAGCAAAATTTCCAATACATCTTCAGCTTGCTTATTTTTCAATGGATAAACCCATGAGTATTTTGTGAAAAAATCAATTATGTGTAGAACCCAATTGTGTTGGTGATGACATGAACATGTACATGGAAAGTTTCTAAGGTCAATTACGTCCATTTGCAAATGCATTAGGAAACCTCTTGCTTGAATAGGGGCTAGCACAGGCTGTTTGTTGTCTGCTGGTGTTTGAGTTTTGTTTTTCGTTAGTTAGGGTAGGGTTAGGGTTAGGGTTTATATACGTATCCATCTTGTCTCTTCCGTTGTGCTCAACTCTGTGAAGTTGACATTTTTGAACAATTTCTATCCGTACTTGGATAATATGTTGCCACCCTCCAGTTTCTATCCTTTTCTTTTACGCCCTTTTCTTTTACGTCTTGACCTGTCATATTTGTTCTGTCCTTTCTATCTTCATTACGTGTTTCTAACCACTTCACTGCATCGATCTTTGTAGAAGTTGTCGTCAATGAAAAGGGTTTTTTTGCTTGCTTTTGTCTTCTTGGAAGCTTTAACTAATTAACTTCACCCAATTTTTTGTAGAATATCTATTAATCAACACAACTTGTGTTAGCCATAATTTTACGAACCGTACAGGGCCACGCATTGCGCACGAGTAAACTTTTGCATAATTTACTATGACCGAGAAGAGTTTGGACCCTCATGCACCAGGAGAAAAGTATTTGCTATTAAAACTAATGACGACTGCTTGTCCAAGTCCTGTATGGTTACAGCGAAGGACTCAATACTAAGGGATTTCAGAGGTGTCCGCTTCAAGTCCGTTTAAAGCGACTTCTTTCTCTCATGAACACATTGTACACAAAGTAGTGGTAGGTATGACAAATGGATCAGGGGATGGAAGCTTAAGAGAGATAGGGACAGACAGAAAGAGAGTAAGAAAAGAAAGCAAGAGAGTAGAGAGGAAAGTGGGAGGAGGGAAAGGCGATCTTTTGGTTTTTTGTTTTGTTTTCAACCCCCTCCCCGCTCCTAAAAAACCGGGCCCCTTTTTTTTCAACCCCACCCCCTAAAGAAAATCCCTTTTCAAACAGTTGATAAATAACCAGGTTAATTAAATTCAGCTAGTTTGATTTAAATTTATCTAGTTTGATTTATTTTAGCCTAGTTTAGGGTTAGAGTAAATCTTAGTCAGTTCATGCGAGTCTGTTATTTCCTGCAAGCGTAGTATGTATACTCATGATAGGAACCTAAGAAGACGAACAAAGGACTTTAAATGTTTTGCCAAGTTCTTGTCCTTGCAAAGACCTCGATTATCACTATTCGTGTAAACTAATACCTTGAAATAGAGAATTACAAAGGGTTCCCCCCATTTTTCGCACACTGAACAGTCCGACACTGTTGCTTGTTGTTTTTCATTCGTTTTGATAGAACATGCGAGTGGTAAAGGATGAACTGTCACTCTCAACATTGTTGTTGAGCCAAGCTAGAGCTGGAGAAATTGTTCAGGTTTTCCATGATAAATGACTTTAATAAAATCAATTTTATTAGCTTACGGCAATTATGGCATATCCTTAAGGATAAGCCTTACATGGAAAAGGTTTCCATGTTGATATTTCAAAAAAACTAAATATTAACCACGCAAAAATAAAAACAGTCCTGATCAACCTCTCACGTTATTCTGTAGTTGTTCTTGGATAAGAGTGAACAGTTTCAGCTTCCATTTCATCTCCTTGAAAGTCAAAAAAATATTGAAGTTGTACATTGAAGTTGTAATCTTCTGAGTGGTCATGAATAGTGTGAACAGCGGCCATACGATAAAATGCTTATTGACGGAGTTTAGGTCGGGTCGGACAGGAAAATATTTTGCACTCGCCACTCACTCTAATGCGTATGACCCTCATACGGCGATTTTCCTAGTAGTTTTACAATGAAAGCGTACGGGCCATGTGATAAGGAGTATTATTATTCATTCAGAATATTTCCCCGTTTCTGGTTGGTTAAGACTACACGCATAATTCACCATAACCAGCTGCTGTTGTTATCAGTGTTATCCACCCTCCTTGATCTGCAGAATTCTTGATATCCTAGTCAGCGTCATTCAATAATTGCTATCGCAACTATCCCTTAGGATTTCCCTCCACCCCTCCCCGGACTTGACAAAATTCCTTGGATGAAAATTCACGCTCCCCAAGTTCGGGAAGGGGTGGAGTGGAAGATTTGTACTATTAAGGGAGCGACGACTTGTTACTGATTGCCCGTTTGGATGCACGGCTGATCGTCACAAGAATGTTGACAGAAGGCGAACTTGAAATTTTGTGGCAAATTTTCCTTCGCAGGGTGGATAGCGAAATAAAGGACAGAATTGCACCAAATTACCAAAGAACGATCACAAAGAGACAACAAACAAGTAAGTACAACAATAGTGCTAATTCCTTTATTAAACCTTCTGATTTGTATCGAAAAAAAGAGGGTTGTCCAATACTCCGACATAATGAGATTCATGGCACTTCACAATAGACATCACAAAGTGTTCCCCAACCTTAATCCTTAAAAAAATAGTAACAGTTTTGCGAGACTTAAAGAGCGGGACACTTTGTGACACTTTGTGATGTCTATTGTGACGTACCAGGAATCTCATTATGTAGGAGTATTGGACATGTATGTACACGTGATTACTAATTGACAGCTGATTGGTACGGTTCCCACAGGAAAACCATGAATCCACATAAAACTGTTCTCAGCGAAACCACTAGGTTGAGCTAGGACCAAATTATATGAAAATTAGGCCGTAGTAGACTGTGAATTTCTTCTTTTTTGGTAAAATGTTGAAAGTGGATATTTATTTTTAACCATGAGGACAGAAATTTTTTTTAAAAAGCACCTTTTTCGGTCTTATGCCAGGGCAAAAAGCTCGCATAAAAATCGCTTTGGATTTTTTTAAGGTTCAGTGAAGCGACTGAACGACAGAGAATCAAACATATCCAGAGGTCGAAGTGATTCAATTTGTACCTTAAAAACGCTGCGCTGTATTCCCTTAAAACCATCGAATTTTGTGATCCTGCCAGCCGCTCATAAGCAAGGGACCGTGACCTTGACCTTGAATTTGGAGCTCCTCGTTAACTAAATTGTTTTGACACCAGAAATGCCGTTATTGTGTCGTCACGTTCAGGTCTATACCCTGGGGAGACTTTACTAAGATGATTTTCTCTTCACGCCAGTCGATCGCTTCAAGTTCTGTTGGATCAATACAATCTGGAGTGGATCTTTAGTAACTTGGATTCCGGATTCCAAAAGAGAAAAATTCGTGAATTCCGAATTCGGATTCCCTTACATGGGGCCGGCGATCTAGTTATCGAGAGTCGACGGTAAGTTCAAAGTCAGCTCCCCAGAAGAGCTTTTGCTCTTAGCCAAACTTTGCAATAAATATGTTGACTATGTTGAATAACTTGAAAAAAATCATACTAATCGCACCAACGATAAACTGAGTGAGGCTTACCTTAGTTTAGGCTTAGTCTATTCGGTGTTTCACGAATGGCCTCGCACTTCAGTGTTAAATGCAAGCCGTGTCAGCTGAAAAGAACTTCATCGTTTTAAGACTTCCGTGCGTAGAAGCTGACAATAATATGCTTTTTCCATGATATTGTGAACTTTGTATTGATGGTGCATGTCCACGGCACAGTAATTTGCGAACGCCTTTCCGCAATGTCATCCATCATTGAGTTCTGAGAGGAATGACTGGGTTAGCCTTAGGCCTAGACACAAATATCACGTAAAATCGCCTAAATATGTATCCGTAAAGTTCCGATTTTTTTCTCTAAATATCTCGATTTTTTTCTAAATATCGCGAATTTTTTTTTAAATATCCCGAAATTATCTGCCTTCATTCCATAAATAATACAGCAATAACCTAACAAAGTATAAGGCAATACAGGAAATTCAACGGTGTCCTTTTAAGGCATACAACAAAACTCTAAACAATTTTTTTCACCATATATATGGGTTATTGACCAAGCGTGAGGTCAAGATGGCTGGATCATTTGCCATTTTGTTTACGGACCGAGAGGATGTCGAGGTCCAGAAACACGCAAAAAGAGAGCAAGGCCAATATCCAGCCATCTTGATGGAACAAGCTTGATCAATAATGACCAATGAATTATATGGGATAAAACACCAAGAAATGACCTCTGATCTTGAGGGGCCAAGCGAGAAATCCTGAGCGGGCAAGATAGCTCCATCTTGCCTGCCCGGGTAGCCAATCATAGCGTTGGATTTGGTTCCTCTTGCCCACTGACGAAGCTAGTTATATAATAAATGACATATATTATATGGAGAATACTGCTGCATGTGATTACTGCAGGCCCATATGGGAGGATTTGTTAATTTTCTTTGAATTTCTGTGTCAGTAAATAGCATTGAACTTAAAAAATGCTTTCTTTCTCCATTTTTTCTAGGACAAAAAACGTGACTTCACTAGTTTTTCCCGAAATCATTCTAAACATCACAATTGTTTTCTAAATATCTCAAAAAATATCCGGATATTTGTGTCTAGGCCTCTCATGGAAATTTGATCGTGCGTCGGGGGAAAGTGAAACAGGAAACTGTGTTTTTCTTGACGAGTTGGAAAGATTGTGAGCTGACGTTTCGAGTGTTAGCCCTTCATCATACAGAATTGAGCGGGAACTGTGAGCAGAGGAGACCGAGTTCGGTGATAAAATTAAAAAAAAAAACCGGATTCACAGCTCAAGGATCCTTTCGTTTCAATTGATGATTTGCTGTCCTTTACGGAGACAAAGCCAAATACTCTCAAGGATCAAATGCAGTTTAGTTGTGGGCTGTCAAGTACACAGTGAAATGGTTACCGTAGTTCCCACTTAAAACTGATTCAGTGTTGTAATCGGGGGAACAATCAAGTATATTGCAACATCACCAATGACATTTTATTGTTTTTTCTTTTGTGGCCCTCATTAGCATAACAATATAACTGTCAACAGTTCGATTCTTTGATTGCACTCACGTGACAAGACGGCCATGTTGGTGCCAAAACAAAAGAAAAATGTAGCTTAAATTTTGCAAAATAATGAAGTCAAATTCCCAAAGAACGTTTTTTGCTATTATTCTTTCCAAAACCATGGCCGCCGTGACGTCAGGTGAAATCAAATAATTGTTTGTCAGCGCTAAAGAAACGAAGATCTTCATGAGGTGAACAGCTACAGGATTCAAAAGATTGTTCACTCGAAAAAGTCTTCCGCCATCCCCTTACCAGTCAATGTAACCCCAACGCCTTGCTCGGACCAGGCTAGCCATTCTCATCAGCGACTTTCCGTACCCGGCTGGAAGACTTGCCAACACATCCTTTCTTTAAAGAGTGCTTCTATGCATTTAAGCCAAGGAATCTTAAAACTATCGGAGATTCTCTTCAATGCACATTTGGAGTCTAACGCATTGATCGCCATTTTGAAAATTTAACTCCAAAGAAATCAATCTCGTATTCAGCGGGTGAGCGCCTGAAGAGACTCTGGGATTATGGACTCCATTTTCCAAGAAAACGTGGGTTCCGGTCTTACTGCGCATGAAATAAATGTTGATTGGCTTGCTGTAAGAGCGAGTGAAAAATCAACGTCTGACGCTTTTTCGGTAAGTGTATTATTAGTGTTTCAGCTTGTATTCCATCGTGCAGAATACCATCGTGCAAGCAACACGATCGACATTTTTTTGTGGAAACGACACCAATGTCCTCCTCTACTACATTTTTATGTTTCCGTTCTTCCAGTGGCGGATCTAGGAACATTTTAAGGGGGTTAAATTGAAAGAATCGAAGTGTATACTCTGACAAAAGTCCAGATAGTTTAGGCTGCCATTTTGACTTTGCTTATGTTTTGCATTAATAAAAATGGTCACGTCAGGTAATCAGTTTTAGCAGAGTGGAAAAATCCCGCGCTAAAACGGCTGCTGTTTATTAGTCGAATTCAAACCCCGTTTTTTTTTGTGATTTTTGAATTTCTGAGGGTTGGGGAAAAAAAAAGCAACGGTAGAAAAAAACAAACTGTAAATGCCATAAGCCATAACTGCCATAACTCGTAGCAATACAGACATCACAAAACCACAAATGCAAGAATAAATGGAAAACTATTTATTGACGGGTGAAGGATGTGAAAATGAAGAGGACGTGGGAGATACGGAATATGCGGTTTGAAACTGCAAAATACAGCATACGAAATCTTGAATACTTCGCACGTATAGAAACGAAACGGTCAAAACAGAGACGATATACTTACATTGTTACGAACACTGAAAAGCTGTGGAACTGATCACTACGAACTTCGTGTCCGACTTTCTGTCGAACTGGTATTGTTATGGAAGCGACCAATCAGAAAATTTGTTTAAGTCCATTATCCCAGAGTTTCTCCGGGCGCTCAACGGCTGACCAAAAAGCCCGAGGACTCTGGGTACGGTATTGTTGTACACAGGCTAGAACCGGCAGCACTTTTCCACGGGTGGCGGGTAGCGGGTAACGAGGAAGAGATGAATGATGAATCTTTTAAAGTTAAGCCACTGAGCTCTTGGATTACTGAAGAACATTAGCCTAAGGGCTCTCTTTTGGAGAACTAGTAGCTTATGAAGGTGTGTCTCAGCAGCCTGACCCTAAGCACAGATACCATAGTTCAGATAGGGAAGAATTAAAGAGCGGTGTAAGATGAGAAGTACAAGACGGGGAACAAAATATCTGAGCTTGGCAATAATCCCGATTGTTTCACTGACTTTTTAACAGATGTAATCTATATGATATTTCCATGAGAGGTTTGAATCAATGAGTATAACTGTATACCAAGATATTAAATATGATTTCTAACGGTTGGCTAGGCTAGTATTTGAGTTGCAGTATCTATTATTCAAATTTTGGGATGAAAGGAAAGAGTCTTTTGGCGTGGATGAAAGATGATATAATTAGATTTTGCGGCATTCAAGGTTACTTTATTGACAGTTAACCACGTACACACTTTGGAAAGCTCTTCGTTAAATTCAGATTAAAGTGTTTTAAGATCAAAAACAGAGTCAAGTGGATTTGAATTTCTAACAGTGCAACGCCATTCCGCATCTGTTTAAGGCAAGTACCAAAAATATTCACGTATCGGTCCATTGACCATGGTTCCCCTCGATTGCGAAGCCACGCTCCAAAATATTAAAGAAGCATGCAAAAAACACTTCCAGCTCACCGATATGGAGTGTGATTTGAATTGCTTGCTGGTAAAAGGAGACCATCTTACACCGACACAAGCCAAATAAAGAATTGGAAATTACTTCACATCAGATTTATCGAACCTGCCCTGCAAGGCCAGATGCCCCTAATCGACGTCGTGAGCAGCTTGACGAATTTTCTCAGTCAGCGCCCAATAGAGGGAATAGAAGGTAGAAATCCGCCCAAACCATCCATGATGCCTGTATGCATGCCGTTAAGTGCAATATTAAAGCTTGGAAATGTAATTACTCCTAAAACTGATTTTGTTACTTTGACACTGGAGGCAAATGCACTGTCAGGAATTCAGGATGGAAAGCATCCTCGGAGACCCAGGGGCAGATCGCGGAGGCAAGGGAAAGTCAAAACGGGCGAAAGAAGATGGCGACGAAGAAAAACATAGTAGGGCGAGAAGAGCCCCTGGGGACAAGTTCTTACCAGACCAGTTCCAAACAGCAGAGGTAATCCTCAATTCTGATTGGTGCCAGAAATTCTTTGTGTTTTTCTGGCCAATCAGAGGTCAGCAGGCCGTGAAGTCGTTTCGTGTCTTCTTACACGGAAATCACTTGACCGCCATACTCGCCTTGGTTCGTTTGGCAAGGTTTTGCTCGAGGAGAAAAGTCTCAATCACAGCACAAAATATATATACAGGGAATCGTTCGGAATATCGGCGGAGAAATACGCTGGACCTTTCGCAGGTATTGGTACAGTAGCGTATTTCCAAGTGTGCGAAATTTGTTTAAAGATGTCCTCACCGATTCACCTAATAAAATAGCAGCGATTACTTTTGATCTGACAATTATTTTCATTCTGCCCCCTTATCCTGGTCGAGGTATTTCTAGAAATCTTACATGAATTGCGGTGGCAATAACTTTTGCTAATCTCAAGAAATTCTTGATCGCACGGGTCACACGCAGCACGACTTTATGTCAATGCGCGCCAAATTAAATTCAACGCTATCGAGCTCGTGTCCTCTTCACGATATTGTTCACGATGAGCCAACCGAAAGAAACAGTTCAGTCATGCCTGTTGTCGAGTGCGTCCTTACGTTTTTGTTAACAAACAAAGACAGCAAAACCTTTATGGTAAATTTTTGAGAATATTTGAAGAGGTTTTCTATCAAACTTAAAGGTCCAGGCAGATGATGGTCTTTCTGGTGCATTGTGCGACACTTGTCACAAAAGGCTGGAATCAATCTGGAAAAAAAAGTCGTCATTTGCCATTTCAGCAAAGCACTTGTTGAAAAGGAGACATCCCCTTTATCCTTTGACACCGAGGCAAGATGCAAAAAATGCTTGTCACAGTGACATGGAAAAAGGTCATAGAATTCCCTTTGAAAATGTACCAATTAAGCCAATTCCACCATCCTCGGTGATGTATTGTCCTGGTGAGTCAAAAAATCACCATGAGGAAAGCACCCAAACACCAAAATAAAGTTGCCACTGCTTTCCAAAATCAAGCAAAGGAATATCTGTCAAGGTATACACAATTCCAATAATTCTGTATACATACACACACTGTATGTTGATGTAGAAACACATGTTTTATTACACTGACAGTGTACTAGAAAATGAAATTTGCCATTGTTATAATGGCATATCCTTAAGTTTCAAGTTTTTCGCAAATTACTTAGTTTAACTTTTTACAAAAGATGCCATATCCTTATCCTTTGGGAGGCTCAGAACAGATGTTCCGCCAAGTGCTCCGGCTTATTGTCACACATGCCACCTGAGCCGCTCTAGAGGATCATTAATGAATCAAGATTAATACAACCAGTTTTAGTTTGTTAGATTTGGTCAGGTTTATCTCAAAAGTTTGTCTAGCGTCGTTCCCTGATTTGTTTGGAAACAAGTGAGAAGCGTTATTTTGCATTCTTCCAGTGGAATTTTTTTCATCTTTCAGCTTTTTCTTAAATATTTCAAATTCTTCTTCAGTTTATAGTTCTTTCTCACATCAGGTGCTGGGTCACAGAATTATGATATGGTTTCAAAATCTAAAAAACAAAATACTGCTCACTGAATTGGTTTTGAGATACTTTTCAAGCAACAAGTTTTAGAGGGCCTTTGAGCAGCACTGTACCATTAGCATAGCAGCAGTTGGGACCCAGCAAACACTCTTTAAAACATTGCCTTGCAATAGTATTACACAGGTATGAAGCTGTAGCCCTTTTGTAAAGATTGGAGTAATCTTTTTCCCATTCCTTAAACTGAGAAAATAATTTCTCTTTTCATCAGTGACCACATTTCTGTCATTCTGTGGAGTGCTCTTTACCTCTTCGAACAATTGTCTATCTAGATTAATGCTGCAGTGACATTTTGCATTTTGCCTGAGTATAATATTTATGCTGATTTCAAAACCCAAGCAGCTGGATACAGTTGAACAACAACAATAATAGTAATAATAATAATAATAATAACGATAATAATAATAATAATAATAATAATAATAATAATAATAATTATTATCATTATCATTATCATTAATATCATTGTTGTCGTTGTTCAACATACTTGTACTATAGAAAGAGTATGCTTTATCGTTCTTTCTGTGGGAAATATGAAAATAGTACATAAATCAGTTACTAATGGTTCATATTTTGAGGTTCTATTTTGTTTCCCTAAACTGAAATATTGTGCTACTTTTTCTGATGTGTCCAATAATGCTGACAAATTAATAAAAAATATTGAACGAATGTGAAATAATTATTATAAGTTGTCACATTTTTGGGATCTTTGATGTAAAGAGAAATATCAAGGTTAAGATTTTATATTTGCAGAGGTACAACTCAGATTATGTACTACATGGATCCAAACTCGTTTTACTATTGGAGAAGATTTCTTTCAGCATTGTTTTAGAAACCTCAGGACTCCGTTGTTGTTATTACTGTCGAACACACAGCACACTTTTGTATGAAATATGAAATAGCAAACAAAAATTTCCTTAGAGCAAAATTAATGTTGCTTGAGAACATTAATGACAACCCAACTTACGGTGCTCATAAAATATTCACAATCTCTTTCCTGTGTTCTTTACAACTGTCTTTAATCTTTTTTCACGTTCAGATTATTGTCCATTATCCAAGTAAAATTGTCTCAAAGGAATTGCCAGCACATTTGCACAGCCTGGGTATTGCCCTTTGCAAGGCTATTAAAGAACACATCAGCTGTTACTTTGGCAGCATTCAGAGGCAAACGTTTTCTCTGGAGATCAGCAAAATTTCAGCCACAGCAATTGATGCAAGAAATCTAGAAATACCTCGACTAAGAAAAGGAGATCAAAAGTAATCGCTGCTATTTTATTAGGTGAATCGGTGAGGACATCTTTAAACAAATTTCGCACACTTGGAAATACGCTACTGTACCAATACCTGCGAAAGGTCCAGCGTATTTCTCCGCCGATATTCCGAACGATTCCCTGTATATATATTTTGTGCTGTGATTGAGACTTTTCTCCTCGAGCAAAACCTTGCCAAACGAACCAAGGCGAGTATGGCGGTCAAGTGATTTCCGTGTAAGAAGACACGAAACGACTTCACGGCCTGCTGACCTCTGATTGGCCAGAAAAACACAAAGAATTTCTGGCACCAATCAGAATTGAGGATTACCTCTGCTGTTTGGAACTGGTCTGGTAAGAACTTGTCCCCAGGGGCTCTTCTCGCCCTACTATGTTTTTCTTCGTCGCCATCTTCTTTCGCCCGTTTTGACTTTCCCTTGCCTCCGCGATCTGCCCCTGGGTCTCCGAGGATGGATGGAAAGTATATATTGAAAAAGATGAAGGAAAACCAAATTCGTGACATTGAGGACCCCACAAGCTTTCAGCTTTTATCCTTATCGTGTCAAAATAAAGATTATGTATGTATTATGTATGAGGAGCTGTTTAATAGCGTAGAAGGTCATACACTTAAGGCTGTTCAAATGAATTCGTTCGCCCGCGATTTTGCGAAGAACTGGAGAAGCCACAGGAGTTTGGTGACACATTCTCCAACACGAAAGTTTACTTAGGCAAACTGAACGGAGAGTAAGACACAGTGGAAACGTTTTTGGATGGCACCACCCCATTCTCCAAGTATGTTAACAATACAGGAGACATCTACCGTGGTGGAAGTTAAGTCTCTCTGAAAGCTGAGACCTTTGTCCATTACACCTATGTAAAGTCAGGCAAAAACGGATGGTTGTGAACATTCAAGGAAAAGGTAACTGTCTTTGCGATCCTGAAATAGACAGTGCAAACTTGAGGGATGCAAATGAAAACACCATTCTTCTGTTCTGGAAACTTGTCTTAATCTGTCATTGATAAATTCAAGGAAGTACATGTCTGTAATCAATACTGTGCTCTCCTCAAACTTGATCAAGAGTAATATTCCACTACAGAAGAATGTAACATGATTTTTAATACTGGCATGTTTTGTGTTAATGTTTCCTTGTTGCTGTTGCACTCATACCCCATTCTTGACAGAGCTTAAACATGTTTAAAAGCTGTTTAGTTGACCATATACTTTGAAATTGTTTTCTCTCCTGAAGTTGCTAACTGAAAGGTTTTCGACATTAAATTCAGCACAGCAATAGAACAAGGTACAGCGCACTTGACCCTATGTAAAACTCAGCCACTCAGTTTTCCATTGCTGATTTTCATTTTGTTAAATTTGCTTAACATTGTCTGGCAATACTTTAAAAAGATTTGCATTGACCATGTTATTATATTTACAATTTTTTTTAATTGTACCCCTTTTCTCAATTTGTCAGCTCTTCCCCTTACTTGTCTTTACAACCTTTATTTTGTATGACTGTTGTACTGGCATAAATCTTAATGTATTCATATTCATTGTATATATGTATAAAAACCCAAAAAAAACCTTCTTGATGATGGAAGCTTGAAATATCTCAATTTCAACACATTAAGCAGGTAAGCGTGGAAAATTATTGTTTCTTTTCAATAACGTTGATCGTTTCATTTGTAACAAAATAGGTTATTTTAATTTTGAGGCCTTTCAGAGAAGGTTATCAAATATTATTGTTAATCAATTTCAAATACCGTAATATAATAATTATTATTCCTTGTCCAGCCACTTCATCTCTTACCTTGTTATTACTGTATTACTTGTTATTATATCTTGTTATTACTGTTGGATCATCATCACCATGTCTTATCTGAAAAGATGCTTTAGATCTTGAAAACATCCTGTTTATGCATGTATTAGCTTGTATTAGAAGTGACAGTATGTGCTAACCTTAACTTTCATATAAATAATCCAGGTAGAACCTGCCAATAATATTGGGGCTACTGTTGGTGGTCCAAATCCTCAAGAAGTTTATCATCACACTGTATGTATCTTGACCACCATAAATGCACAGAGAAAACATGGAGTTTTGATATCCACACATCTTGTCATGACCATCCAGTGACAATGTAAAATTTGGTCCCTATTTCAGTATAAAATTAGAAAGGGTTACCTCTCCTGGGACAAAAGTGGGGATATTCAGGAGATATTTTGTCTTAATTTTTTCACAAGAATGTTACCCCTCACTCATATCAGTTGGGCATTGTCAAGAAGACTTATTGTGCTAATGATATGGGCCGCTTTGGGCAGTCATTAAGAAATTTACATTTAAAAGGGGCAGGAGAAAGGGGTATCAGTTTTTATTTTCTTTGTTCTAGACTAAGTAGATTTTCTTTCCTCTGGAATTGGAAAAGTGAAGATTTCAAAGGAAAGTAATTTTCCTATGGTAGGTGGAATTTTAATAGGATGTCTTGCTTGAGTTAAAACGCTTATAAAAGAACTAAACGCGGATCTTTAAACTTAAAAAAAAAGTTATGGTTTGCTTACATTTGATACAAACGCATTCTTTTTCTGTGGCCTTTTAGGTTTTCCAACGCATCCTCTTTCCTCGAGTCCTTGTGCAGGGGTTCACCTCGGTCATCATTGCATATACTAGATTTCTGGGCATGCTCAAGCCATGAACTTCACGACTTTTCTGATTCAAAGCTCTGTAGCCGAGTAGACTTCCAGGACCTTTCATCTCTTTCTCGACGGCTTCGCGTATATCGTCAATATCCACGCTATAATCCGTAAACTAGATGCCAAAATATTGGAGTCGACGAGTGAAAGTACGAGGGTTCCATGCAAACATAGGACTAAGTCTAAAATATCCTTTCGGCGCAAATAGTGCCTCACATACTTGATCAAATCATCCCTCAAATTCTGATCTTCTTGGCAATCGCTATTTCTGACTCTCGCGGCCATTTTGTCTTTCCCGCGCAAATTACCGTCTGTGCATAGGTCGAAATGCCTGATGGCCACTGTGAGCTAATGGCCCTCATGGGCCAGGAGGCAATTTTCTTTTTAACTGGGTTGCGAAACCCAGTCGGAATCTGCGTTTCATTTCTCCATATTTTTATTATTATTCTTTTTCTTTTCCGTGTCGGGAAAAGTCTTTCTTAGCACTCCCCTGCTTAGTAGTGTCTTTGTACTTAGAGTCTTCTGGGGGTATGTTTGGTCGGTTTCAGGGGGTAGTAGAAATGGGTAGATTTTATCCGGTCATTGTAACGCGAATGGCGCTTTACTTACCATGCGAGCAGAGTCTCTTTCGATCTTCCTAGATAAGTCGGGAAGAGGAAGAGGACTCTGCCAGCGGCCTCGACATTCTTTGATTTGCCTCTCATCCAAAGAAATGGATAAGTCAGTCCAGTTTCGACTTGTCAGACCTGTTTTTTTTTGCGCATGATCAATCGCGCACCACTCGTCATCAATAATTTTTGAAATTTGCAAACAGCATGGCAATTTTTAACTGTCTAAATTCCTATGAGTATTTTCTCCATTTGTCGGTTACAGAAACTAGTTTGACAGAAACCAATACATTTTTCCGCAAGAAAATGGAATGGCAATTTTAAAAGTATGAACTATCTTGAGTTTCGAAGGACATGATTCCTTGGTTGTCGTGTGTTTGCCAGAGTTTTTTGAAAATATCCCGCCTGTTTGTTTTGGTTTTGTGGTTTTTTGGTTAGTGGTCACGCGTGACTGACACCGACTACATTTGAATTTGACGCATGATCAATACGAAATTGTTGAGGCGGCTGGCAGAGTCTTCTTTCCTCTTCCCGACTTATCTAGGAAGATCGAAAGAGACTCTTCTCCCAGGATACGCTTTAGTGGATCTTTAAACAAAATATACCCTTATGGAAGTCAATAATGGAAGTCCATTGGATAAACAAGACAGACGGTGAAAAATAAATATTTGGAATCGTAATGGTCTTGGACAACAATCTTTCGCCCGTCGAGCTGTAATCAAAGTGAGCTGTAGTTTTAAGATTGTACCAAGTGTGGTGTTTTGTACAGCACTGAAATCAAATGGAAAATTCTCTAGTAACTGATGGGTTTAACAAAGACAGAGAAGGAATTGAACAAGTTAAGTTGTCCGGCTATTTATATTTATTTGTACTCATTTCTGCACAGTCTTCCGGTAACAATTGGAAATTTCAGTAATTCTTGTTACCCTTCAATGGGGTAGAAAGTCATTGCAATGCGAATGGCGCTTTAGTTCGTATTTAAACGAAATATACCCTTATGGAAGTCAATGGAAAGTCAATTAGATAAACAAGACAGGCGGTGAAATGTGGAATCTTCAAAGCGACGAGTAAATGGTCTTCGACAGCAGGTGTATTTTTCGCCGTTGGAAATCAAGTGAGCTTTGATTCTAATACTCTACGAATATGCTGTTATGTACAACACAGCCGGAAATCCAATGGAATTTTTTTTATGTGTTTAACAAACATTGAAGAAATCGAACGCCTTGAATGCATCATCACAGTGTTACTTTACAGTAGCATCTCGGTTGTCTGGCAATTTACATTCATTTTGTACTCAACTCTGCACAGTCTACAGGTTAAAAAAAAATGGAAATGTGACAGTGAAGAATTATTTGAAAGAAAGCTTGTTGTCTCTTTTGTGCTTCATTATTTACGTTCAAGGTTTTTCCGAAAAGGGCTTGAGCTGAACTGTGAAACTGAAATTTATTTAACTGCTGTTGTGTTTCTTGTTTGCACACACGTAATTAAAATTGGAAAGGTTTTTTTGCCTTTAATAGCAAATACTTTGGTTGTTTAAATAAATTTCTCGCTGGAAAAGGTTTTTGTGAGATTTCCAGCCTTTGTGAATTTAACATGTTGTGTAATTTACGAGCTCAACAAATTTGCATACCTGGGTTGAAATGTGATACGGGAGGATTTTTGTGGTGTATAAGTCACGAAAATAAACAGGTCTGTTGGAAGCGTGCTTGAGTTTGAACAAAATGAGTCCCGAGATCGGCAAAAAATTGTGACGCTGATGAAAAATAAAGTAGCTGCTTTTTCCTAAACGATGGAATTACCTGGTTATAAATAACCTCGTCTCTGAGAGCAAAGTTTTGACTTTGCAGAAACAATGGTAAAACTCCAGAGTTCGGCGATTGTGATCTTTGTGTCGAATTCGCACATTTCTTGTCAAACTTTATGTGCAGCCAAAAGTACAATCAAAAAAAAAAAAAAAAAAAATGAACGTAGCAAAAATCTCCCAAAATGGTTTTCGCTGATGGTAACTTTATATTCGCGGCTCAAAATTAATGTTGTTTTCATGTCGTAAATTTTGTTGCTGATGGCAAAATATTTTATTCTTGATCGACCATTCTGAAAACTTCCTTCTGATCTTCCTAAAAACTGTGTATCAATATTTGTTTACTTTTGCATCAATATTTGTTTTGCATAAAGCAAGCTAACAAAATCTGTACCTTGCTGTTCGCATTTGAGGGTTAAAATAGAATTTTCGGTCCTATGCTTCTGTTTCAAAGTGGTATATTTTTTAGGTCACCCATCCAGATACTAACCCCGCCGGACATGGAAAGTTCCGTGAACTTTTGTATAACAAAACTATCAGACGCTCAGGTTGCACGCTTAAACAGCGAATTTAAAAATGATCAACAGTCAGCCTAGAAGCCAATGCTTCTCGATTCCCTTTTATTTTCTTCAATCTTCCTGGGTTTAGTACTTTGCTAGTAACCACATGTCTTCTCCGGGGGCTTTTTACCTAAGACGTCTACCATGGCACTACAATGATATACAATACCAAAACAATATCGTGTACTATTAGAGCTATATAAAACACAAAGACAACTTGAATCTCCTAGAAGACAAAACGCAGCTTTGACAATTTTTGGTTTTCACGTGACGTCATGAAAACTAAAAAAATAAGGAATTATCAATCCTTTTGAGATTTTAGTTTAGTTCGTTATTAGAACAGCTGGAGACTTATCTTTTCACAAATTTTCAATTTGATAGGGTTTTTCGTCTTGTGATAAAGCAAGGTTGAATTTTTAAGCCTTTGTGTGACACGATATTAAAATTGCGGTCGAGAATGCTGTCACGTAGGTTAAAAAAGTGACTTATCCGCTAATATGTTGCAATCTGAACAGTCCTTGTATGACAATAAGTACTCATATAGATGTTTATGGACCCTCAGAAGACAACTACTGGTTTCTTATAGCAAAACTCGATGACACATGCATTGCTCGAAATTAGGAAAAAATCCAGGTTGCCCTTAGGGCAAATGCCGGACAACCAAGCCCCTGAAAATGGGTTGCCCTGATGAGAACTTGATTGCCCTTAACATTTGCTATGATTTTTGCGTAGTTATAGGATTTGAAAAAGCTGCAAACAAGCCGTTCGCGCTTTCATGTAAACAACTTACCGTAGCGTTCAGGAAGAGCACTCCTTGACAGAAAGCAAGACACGTCGACATTACCAGTCACATAAGAGCAATAAAGTTACAATAACAAAATAGTTTCATTGTAATGCCTTCATGGTTTATCGGAGGCGTACAAAATGTTGGAAAAATGCATCAAATGCTGGCAAAATGGAGTCCATTGATAAAAGAAGTGATGTTAATTATTCTTCTACATTTAAATTATCGCCAAGTTTAGTAGCTAATGTACAAAAATTTGGTTTTATCAACGGAGTTGATAATATAAATTGGCCACCGTACAGAGATTCTAAATTCTGACGTTTCGAGCGTTAGCCCTTCGTCAGAGCGAATCGAGGAATCGTGGGTAACGTGTAGTTTTTATAGTAGAGTAATAGCTACGCTATTGGTGGTAACATGGCAACGTGAAAAATAGGAATATATTAGTTAAATGAAAAGAGTTCGTTATTACCGTAAGGAACTCTTTCCCCTAGCCCGCACCGAAAATGATTCGTAAAAGAATCCTTCTTGTAAGATTCGTAGCGCAGCGTCCTTTTCATCGATCGCGCTGAAATTTGGCGTGTTTACTGGGGAGATATATCCCCAGTTTCCCTGAAAATCTCGGCTTTCTAGCTTTCATGACGCCTACATGACGTCCATTCTAATTCAGGCAATTTGAGCCGATGCAATGACCAAATTTTCAATCGATCGCCGAGCTCTCGCGAAGCGGTTTTTCTAAAGTTTTTCAGCCAAAAAATTACACTACATGCTTCGGAATAGATAAAGAAAAGGATTTGTGGTTCATTGGATGGGATTTCAAGCGTTAAAATCGCTGAAAAGGTAAGATTAATTATTTAGCGAAGCAATTGCGTGTCTGCGAGCACATGTCCTGTGATCTCACAGAATTGTGTTTTTCCTCAAAATATTCGCTTGTTTTCGTTTTCGCTCTCACATATTTACCTTTATTACATGTCCAGTGAATAGTTTTATCCTCTGGGATGAATTTTCCGTCGAAAAATCGGTTATTTGGGTGGTTTTTTGCAAACAGATGTTCATTATTCGTAATGCGATCGCTTCCGTTGCCGTTAGCAACGGGTCGCAAATTTGCCTTGTCATCACCTTATCACATTACGCATTGATCGCTAATCCGATTATCTCAAAAAAATCCAAAAATATTCGTGCCTCATCAGTTTTCGGTCAAATTTATGGCCAAGAAAGCTGATAAATTGAAGAAAATTTTATTTTCCAGCCCAAAATTCGTAATCAACGCTAAAATGACCAATTTTTGCCTGGAAAACTTTTTTCTTTGTTATTTTTCTTAAATTTTTTCGTTCAACTTTCGCTTTTATAAAAGGTTTCAGTTGTCTGTAAGTAAGTTATATGCTGTTGGAAAGCTTATTTTCTTAGCTTTAAAATGATGTATTTTTTTCCCCCTAACTTTAAATATTTTTTGAGAAAAATAACTTTTTTTGGCGATGGCAGATTTACCGCGGTTTTCTCGCGGTTGGGAAGGTAGGGAAAAGTGTTAAGGGTGCCGATTTGGAAGACGAATTTTTGTTCCAGATTCTTGCGGCTTTCCGTCGTACCTAGATGTAGAGAAAAGGATGCAGATAGCCATGTGCTTTTCGGAGTGGTTAGGGAGATTAAAATGACGAGCGACTGGCTTAGATGCATCCTTGTCATTCTTTTCAACATCGCGAAGGTGTTCGCGGAATCGGTCGCCTAGTCGTCTACCTG
>NC_090888.1:39982292-39999792 GCF_036669925.1 Montipora capricornis | reverse complement strand
GTGAAAAATTGTGACGCAGATGAATAATAAAGTAGCTGCTATTTCCAAAATGATGGAATTACCTGGTGATAAATAACGTCGTACGCGTCTTGGAGAGTAAATTTCGACTTTGCATAAACAAGAGTTGGGCGATTGTGATCTTTGTTTTGACTTCGCTCATTTCATTGTCAAACTTTATAACACTTGACAGAAAAAGAAACTTACAAAAACCCGGTATCTTGCCACCATTTGACACAGATACTTCATTGTTTGGCGAGTAAACATGCCGCGGTAACTTAATCACGGCGCCCGCTGAATTCCGGCATGTCACTTTCGATTTTGCGATTTATTTGAACGTAGCAAAAATCTCCCAAAATGTTTGTCGGTGATCGTAACTTTTTATATTCTATATTCATGGTTTAAAATTAATGTTGTTTTCATGTCGTAAATATTTTATTCTGGATCGACCGTTTCGGAAACTTCCTTCTGCTCTTTCTAAAAACTGTGTATCAATAGTTATTTGCTTTTGCATCAACATTTGTTTTGCATAAAGCAAGCTAACAAAATCTGTACTTTGCTGAGTTCGCATTTGTTAGCGTTAAATAGTATTTTCGGTCAGATGCTTGAGTTTTATGAGAGGTTTATTGTTTTGGTCTCCCATCCTGACACTAACCCCGCCCGAAAGGGCTTAACTTCAGTGAATTTTAGTATTACAGAGCAGTCAGATGCTCAGAGGGCACACTCGTGGTGAAAAGAAGTTGCGAGGGAACTTGAAAATTATCAACATGTCAGCCCAGAAGCCAATGTTTCTCGCTTCTCTTTTATTTGTTATTCTTCGGAGACTGGAATGCTGTATTTCAATACCACACAGTTCAGTGCCTTCTGATTTTCTGTAACACGTACCACAGGCAACCCAGTATATGCTACACGGAAGCATCTCGTTTTGGATAAATTATGTATGATGATCCCATTTTTGGAAACTTAATCAAGACTATTGTATTTGCCTTTTCAATAAGAACTTAGAAAAGCAACTACAATCTTGGCCAAAAAGGGTTGAGAATATTAAAAACAGGGGTTATTTTGCGCACTACGTCCTGAATATCGCACATTATTAGCGATCCCCCTCCCCCCTACAACCAATGTTTCGACATTCTTTGTTTCGTCTAGCAGCAGGGGGGAGGGGGGGTGGGGGCAAAAAGAGAGCTTATTTTTCATACTCGTGATCTGATTTTAGTCCAAAAGCAGAGTTTTCTCAAACAATTTTGTCCAAGATTGTAGAAGTACTTTGTAGACTGAAGAGCATTCGAACTAAATTTTGCCTATTCCATTCGTTTTTTATGTCCCATTTTCATTATTGTCCTTCGCTATGGTATCACTGTATGAAGTCTGATAGCCAGAAGGTGGATAGATTGCACGAGTAAGCACTTCGCTATCTCTACGGTGACTGGTCCTCTGATGTCAGCAGCCTGCTAAATCGATAGACGTTTCCAGAACATGGTAATTTTTGTGTTCAAAGCGATAAGCGTAATTGAGAGACTTATTCAATTTAGGGAAAGCACCAAGAACTTGAGAAGGGTTAACAAGTTACAATACCCAGACCGAATACCACTCGCTTTGGTGTGAGATCGGTAAGATACTTAGCCGCTGTGACTTGGAAATAATAACCTTCAGAGCTTGCGATCCCTAACAGCAGCGCCCTCTTTTTACAAAGCTGTACGTTGTATTAGATTCTACTTGGATCAAGTTAGTCATACCTTGCAATAAGTTCTTCATTTTGCAAATAGCCTTTATATTCATCTGCAAATTAGTCTATTTTACTGCTAGAGGTCTAATTAACCTCACTCAACCCAAGGGTAAAAAAAGGTATGTATACACTACGAATGTGGTTGTTATTGTTTAGGACTTCGTCTGTACCAGGTTAGGAACTTGTCAAGTTTATCGCATTTTTCGGCCGCAGGTATGGTGACAGCAAATCTTGGCAGACTTGTACCTTTCGCACTCATCGCAAACGACTTTTCCATTTGGTTGTTGTAAAATGTAATATGGTTTTCCATCGCTGTCGTTTCCTCGAATTTCCAGACTTTCTGCAAAGCGATCTCCCTTTGGTTGTTTCAGTTCATTTATTTCTCAATCATTTCTATTACTATGGCAGTGGTCAATGTGCGATAATCTGGTGACCAAGCGATAGGGGCGCTTCACTTACTGACAACAATTATCCGTTGGCTTACCAAACCAGACTAAAAGCAAATTGATGAACTGACTGATGCGACAAGAAGCTACCAAACTTGATGAGACTGATTGCGAAAGAGAATTCCGGGTTTCATGACAAATCCCACTTGAATTATTTTTTGAATTAATTAAATTAAAAAGAATTTTTGCTTTCACCCTCATTTTACTATCCGCCATCCGCAACCATCCGGTCCTCTTTTTACAAAAGCCTAGTGGGAAGTGTACAGTGATTTGCTTAAAATCAAGTAATCTTACAAATTCTTCAAAGAATGGCCCACCACGTGACATACTGGAACATTATAAACAGCAAGGGTACTAGGCATTTACCGCTGCCTACACTTACGCCCGCACTCATCTGTTTTCATGCGGTAAAAATATATTCGCTTTTTTTCCCAAGCCGTTGCGAGAACCGAGGGAAGACCCCTACGGGAAAATCTTGTCACTTCTCTTATGTTCTCTGACTGACATTAACTCTCCTTTCTCAAAACTGCTCATATAAAATAAGCACTGATGCACAGTACACCGTGAAATTCAAGGAGATCTTCACTGTTTGTGAGCTTTGAATTGAATAGGCTTTCTAGCTCCGACACGTCAAATTATTTTTTCCTCATAATACGTTTAATCAATCTTTTGTCAAGAAAATCAATATTTGGCAGCGACTATTGACATAACCACATTTTAAATTCACCTTACGAGCGTTACACCTGCGATGGGGATAGTTAATTTACATAACTTTTCACTTGACTACGTGGTTTGTTTATAGCGAAGTCCAGACACAAGGATGATAAATTTCTTTTCATTTTGATACTAAATGCACATGTCTGTGAAGCAGACATTAATGAATGTTCAATGTAGTAATTGTCGGTTGCGAAAATGAACTACAACGAAGAATATGTTCATATGTTTTATGATTTCCACTGTTGAATTTGTTTGTGAACACGATTGCAATTGCTAAAGATGTCCATTTTGTGTGAAACACAATCACAGTTGTCAAGGCACAAATTACCGCCGGTTTTTAACAAGCGACTCTATAAGGCGCAGGCTGGAATTGTACTGACGGACAAGATCCTCGGGATACTGCAACGACCTATAGCTGTGCGACGAATGAGTGAAGAACTTGTCGCAATAAAACCAGTTGTCGCAGCATTAAAGGAAATTCATAAAGGTCTTCAGTTTATAAAAGAGGCTCTTTCCTTCGCGATGACGTACGAAAGAGTTGAAGCTGATGTGGAAATAAACAAAAAAGTGGGAGAAAAATGCTTGTCGTGTTACTACATTCTGAACGGGTCGGTTGAGGCCAAATATGAGATCAACAATGGAGTATTTGGCAGCCACAACGAGCGTTCGCCAATTGACAACTCGAAAGACTGCGAAATAAGCTACACACACGTAGCAGGGGAATATCTTGGACTCGTATCTGGAGATGGACCCGAATTCGACTTTCCTCCACCAGATAAAATAAAAACAATCGAGGTCAGTGAGTTCTTACGGGTAGACCGAGAACAATTCCACAAAGCGGTAAGGCAGGTTCAGAACCGGTGCATTAAGGAAATTGAAGATTTTATTGAAGGAGTTGCAGCTTTTAGGACGCTACCGAGAGAAGATAAAAGCAGATTAGTCGCCTTGATGGCTAGACAGGTACTAAAATTAGTTTACTGCTTTTTTTTTCTGAAAAAAGTTCTCTGTATTACGTCTCTAGCTATGCAGTTCCTCCTCAGTGTTGCGTTTAGTGCGTGATCGAGGAAACTCAATTCCATCTGACAGTATACAGAGCCATATCATTACAAATTACAGTTAAAAAATAATATACATTTTTTGAACCAAGCTTCGCGGAGAGAAGATAATCATTTACTGACATTATATGTATTAAATTCTATTCGTTTAAAATATTTTCGATCGGTTACAGCAATATTTTAACGGAAAGACAACATTAATCTGAATTTAAAATGACTTGAAATGGTTTGTCACTCCCTGAGGGATATCATTTGTGATTATGGAAATTTGATGGCTTTTTTCCTGTAAGTACAGGACTCATTCATAGTCTAATAGCATAGCCTACGTTGCTATAGAGATTAGAGAGGGAGGGATATGCAACTTAATTTGCCTTTGGTGGAGTGCTCGTTCGTGTAGAGCATTCATAGACTTCACATGCCCTCCAGATCTGAAACAAGAAGTCTTTTCTGGTATAAACTCTTTGAACTTTCTACTGTGTTTTAAGACTATATTATAGTTGATAACGATGTACAATTGCTGGGGATATCGTCGTGTACATACACATGTGCTTAATGCTACGAACAGTTAAAGATTACAAGGAAATAAATTAGACTATCACAGGTTGATCAGTTCATCCAAGTATTAAATTCTCGTGCCATCTTACGGTTTGCCTGTAGTTACAGGTAATGTCATGGTCTTCTGTCACAAGTCCAATTAAATTAAAGTTAACACCTTAAGACAACATCATTACTTTAGTTCTCAGAGATTCGACCACTATAAATTTGTCTACGATCAAAGAATTCATGTGCAGGTTTTTCTAGGTCGAGTTGGCTAGAGATGGATCTGAACTGAAAGCAGACGCATAAGAACAAAACCGTCAGCTAGCTAGCGAGTATCAAAATAGGTCGATAATGGTTTTTCTCTGGTTTGAAACTCTTACTCATGGCGCGGCTACTCCTTAGACAACTTCCTTCTGATAGCTGCTCAGTACATTCTTATCGAAAGCGCGATGCACTATGGTACAAAGCTAAAAAGCCAAAACATCGAGATTTTGCATACAGTTGTCTAAATTTTTTCTTGCTGGCCTCAAAGCTGTTCCATGGGTCTTAATTGCTAGATTTCTAGGTATTCTCTCCAGGTAGATGATTGCAGTCAATTGCTTTCCAATCCATTTGAGCCATGCCACTTTTAACCTTACCCTGACCGTCCGCTCAGATCCAATCTCAAATGCTTAAATGTTCTGACTTGCTTCAATGGTATGCTGTTGTTGCCCTTGATCGATGTTTGTTTCCATCTCTACCGCCGACTGTAACCTTTGTTGTGATTGTATTTACCTTAAAGTGCGCATAGCCCCCAAATCTTTTTTTTGCTAAAATGAATCTTTGCACCTGTTCAAGACGCATTACGGCCATTTTTTCCTTTTTCTAAAAAACTCTGCCATTTTATAGGCTTCGAAAGTTGCGAAAATCCAAGCATCTTTTGTTCACGACCGAGTCAGAAGGGGAGTGGGTCTATTCCTATTTTTACGTCACAATTTACTTTGCATGCATTTTTACAGAGTTAATGCAATTTAAATCAGTTTGTGACATAAAAACAGGAATAAAATAGCCGCGGTGCGTTTCGAACAGGCGCAAAGATTCATTTTAGCGAAAATTTTTTTTGGGGGTTATGGGCACTTTAAACCTATTCAGAGCCATTCCCATCTGCCAGTGCCGCAACTCACTCCTCCTCAGCTCCTCCTATTTGCTATTTATGAAACAACACTGAGAAACAATGCACGTAGCTCTGATAATAAAAGAAGATACGGGTAATAGGGACCTATGAAAATAGAAGTCTGGAAAGCTGCAGGATTAGAAATTGCAGCGAGATCATTGACAGAAAGTTCTCACGGCTTCCCTACAACCAACACAAAGAAGAAGTGCTGAACGCGAATGTAATCCCACATCGATATTGCTCAGATATGGAAGACAGAAGAGATCAGTAACGTCAAAGAACAAACTGAGATGATGAAGAAGGCAAAACTCCATAGTTTTTGGAAGAGCTCATGAGAAAAAAAAAATGAAACAACTTTAACAAATGTAGGCGTTTTTTAAATGGCATGCACTTATAAATGGCAGACAAATTAATTATCCGTTTCTATTCACAGTCAAATTGGTCTCGTTGCAGTGTGAAATTTTTTTTAGATCGTTGTGTAAGTTGAAAATAACACCAGAATTCATTTTGTGCGTCAAGAGTTGACAAAGAAAAACATGAAATGTCTTTCTTGTAGGAATATCCAGCTGGAACAGTGATCGTAAATCAAGGAGATCGACCAGAGCACTTGTTCTTTGTCGCGAAAGGTAATTAGTTAATATTTAAACTAACACAAATTGAATATTAGCTTCAAGTTGACTTAACAAGAAGGAAAGGAGACTTTAGTTGGAGAAATCCATTTTTCCCTCCAAAATGAATAAGAAAATTGAACCGGGTCTCTACCCCATTGTATCTTCAGCAACTGTCAGAATTTAAAGCTATTGTTGAGCAGTTCCTTTTTGTGAGGTAGTTCTAGATTTTATTTTTCCTCTCTGCGCAGTCCTTGCCCCTTTTACTTTAAACTTATTTTTAGAGTTTTCGTTGACAATTTAAAGGTGCAGGCAGTCATTGGTACGGTAATGTCTTTTGGAAAATAGATTGTGAGTTGAGAAGTCCCTTGATTCGAAAGCGTCTGTAACCTATCGTGCAAGCAAGTTCAATGAAGACACCGATCCTTTGTTAATTGTTAGGTAGATGCCAGTATTATAGAAGCATCTTCATTGAAGAAGTAAACAGAGAAGAGATGGTGGAGCTTGGACAAATTGAAAAAGGTAGGTTGTAAGATATGACCAAAAAAAAAAACATATTTAAGGAATGAATAAGGCCTGCGCAAATTTAGGAAACTCAGCGAACGTGGTTCGAAACCCACGACCTATGTGATACCTATGTGATACTAGAACTGCCTGACTACCAACAGCGTTGTAGAGATACGTCCGTCCTGTACGTTTCAGTTAGTTGTTATGCGTTAACTCGAGCTCCCGTGAAAAGAATCAATAAAATGAAATGGAGGGTTTGAATTATGAAGTAGAGATGAAATGAAGGGATGATCCTCTTACCAAAGAACTGAAATATAGGTAAGTGCGTCGAGGATCTGGATGGCTTCTTTCCTTTTGGGATGTTCTTCATGACAAAGAAATATCTTTTTTATAAACTACCTAAGTCATTTCGACTTGTGGCTATAATAGGTCAGTTTGCGCTTCCCAGTGATTTGAATGCCCCCCCGCCCCCCCAAGTATATATTTCATATGGAACTTCAGCTATTGTTGAATCTCATTATGAATGATGATTAGACGTTATTTAAAATCATGGTTGCAGTGTGCTCTGTTTACTGCTCAATAACTGGCGTTTTCTGTCATTTATTAGGTGAATTCTTTGGTGAATCCAGTTTTCTAGACTCCAGCCAATGTTTTTGCAGCGTTGCCAGTATTGGATCTGTTACCTGTTTCCTAGTTAGCACGTAAGACTTCACAAAAGCTATTATATTTAACGTCTATGTGTTGGGTGGGCACACACACACACACACACCCACCGTCACAACAAACCTTCTCGTACCCAAAAGAGGCATGTCCTTCTATCTATCCCTTGTTGCAGAGATCCCCATAAATCTATTTCGAATTCTTGTTCTTATTTTCCAGGTGGGCGATAAAAACGAATGAAAACATCATTCGTATCCTTCGTGAGAATAAACGCCATTTTTTCACTGATGATGATATCAAGCACTACATCCGGGACAGTGACGTCTGGCAGAGCTTTAAACGGTGCACAATAACAGATCTTTTAAAAATAAATGGAAAGTGTTTTGCCACTATTGACAGGGGCGAAATGGCTTCAGCACTGTCAAGAGCCTTGGAGTACGGAGACGCAAAAAGGTGGAATTGAAATTGCTGATTCAGCATTATGGTTTTTTTTTTCGAAAATGTTTCCAAAGTAAAGAGTTTTGTAAAAATAACAAACAAACTGCGGTTATAAACATAACGAGACAACGCATGTTGTACAACTTTTTATGAACTTGACGTTTCGTATGCTCCAACATACATTGAACTTTGTGTTTTTTTTCAAAGGAACTACCCCAAGTTTAGCCTGACCTGCAAATTAAACGTTCGCACCAGCAAATTTGTATGTTTGAATATTATTGATGTACTTGATTCAGTTTGTTTACGACTGGTTTGGTTATAAAAATGTACTAGCGACTGAAATACTCGACCACTGGAAATGGAGTCAACTCACATTCAAAACATAGTGTACCAACTATTCTCATGATTTTTCCTAATGTATTTCCGCGCTATGACTGACGACATTTTTATCTCTGTAGGCTATCATTAAAATTGACAAACCGCAATGATGAACTTCCAGGTGCCCCAAAAAGAGTTGAGAAACTGTTTGTGGCTCCTCGGTCATCTAGGCGTCGGTCGTCGGCCATTTTAAACTGTAACGCTGCCGCTGTTGTGAAAGCCGTTCTGTTGCTGAGAAGAAACTCGGATGCAGAAAATGACAATAGCCCCAGTTTGTCCTTCCCCACCGGTAGATTTAGTTCATTTCAAAGTTGCAAACAAGTTAAAGCAGACGAGATGTTTCCCCACAGGCCCAGGGTGGAGTCTGGGAGAAAATCACGATGTAAAGGGAAAGAAAAGATGAGAACACTACCAATTTTCCGTAGAACAGAGAGCGTTGAAATTCAAACAACCAGAAGAACTTTGAGGCGTCCAAAAAGTGAAGATTCGGGTTGCGGAAACTCAAGAAGACGTTCACCCAACGATAGAAGAAAGGGTAGCAAGGTAGACCATACGGATCCTACAAGAAAACAAGGGAATAAAATTCCAAAAACCAGAAAGAAAATGAATTGTAAGGTAGATTTGAAAGGACCCTCAATTCATGAGTGGCCTAATGGACCTCTTAGGGAAGCAACTTTTAATATGCAAAGCATGGACAGCAGCTCGAGATTTCTTCCTTCTGCCGCTATGGAGAGAAGTGTCGTCCAAAAGCCCAATGTTGTCATCAAAGAAATTATCAACACGGGAATCCCTGGTCGTCGACTTTCTCCAAAAAGTTATCGTCGATTTGAAAGAAGTGTCTTTGATGTTATGGATCAGGAGTCAAATTCGGAAGCCAGCTCATCAGATGAAGATAATGCCAAAAGTCCTGTGTTAAATCCATGGAACGTGTCTTTTGCTTCAAGTAAATGGTTGGCCAATGTTCGGATGAGGCGAAGGAATACGCGCGATCAAGATGGAAACGATGATGCTGGCCAGCCACCGATTATTGTTATCGAAGATTGGTCACCTGGTACAGAGAATTCCTCCGCAGAAGCGATGGATCCCACTGACGCTTCTCCGTTGGTGGCAAGCAGAATGGCGCCATTAAAGAAGATGAGTCGAACAACGACACCAGTGTTGGATAACGTAGCGGAAGAGAGCGAAGAGGAGATTCAGAGGTACGACGAGGACCTTGTGCCCTCGGAAAGGTAAATAGTTTAATTTTTTAATTTCTCGTCCCTTATAATATTGTCAAATAGTTCATTATCAGATGTAGGACGATTTTCAGCCACCTCCTACGGTCAGGATAGCCTGCAGTTCAAGCGGTTTTGGTGGTTTTCATCTTTCGATCTTTCGAGTGTTTTGCCGCCATTTTGGATTCGCTGCATACTGGGAGAATTGGGGCGAGAATCACAGAATGTCGGAGGGGGTGGGGCGCGGGGAAGGAAAAATTTTTTTCCCCTCCCCTTCCCCCTTCCCCAATTTTTCTTTCTCCCTCCCACGCTTGGTAAAATTTTTACCTCGCCCCAACTCTTCACTGTTTTTCTATTTCAAGATGGCGGCCTGAACATCCGATGGAAATATATATCCACTCACCCCGCCAAAATCCGCCTGCACTGTAGGCTATGGTCAGGATATTTCAGCTGTTCAAGCGAAAGTGCATCTTGAGCAAATGGCAATATTTACGATTGCATCCAAACAAAAATGAATAACTGACAGTGAAGAATTCGAATATATAAAAAGAAATAACCAAATTGTTGGTCTATCGAATCTCATTATGGTCCTTCTAAAGCGCTTATGTTAACAAATGCTATGGAGACAGTTCAGACTCCCCTTGGCGACAAGAAATACTGCCCGGCTTCGGCATGAATATCGGGGATACCAGTTATTAGTGGGAAGCCAAAGATTCCGAGGTGCTCGACATCTGTAACGATGGAAGCGAAATTTTGGTGCCATTTAGGTTTCATACGATATCATTATCGGAATTAATTTTATCATATGGACGGGAGTGTTTTACCGGGAACTAAAACACTCGTAGAATCAATACGACCACAACATCCCGGAACCGAGTTGTGTATTTTTCGTATGTAACACGAGTGGTCATATTGAGCAACGACGTCACGATTCCCGCCTTTTTTGTTTGTATCAAAGCCTGCTTTTCAATTTCTACCCTGTATATTTCTTGTCCATATCACAAAAAGAAACTTACACGTTTGCTCAAAGATATGATATTTATGTTCTGATGACAAGAACAACGCTCACTCGTTCGCAATATTCTTCTTGCAACTCAAACATTAAATTCATATCTTCTCGCAACGGTATAATATCCTCTGTCAAGAGAACATAAAGGGAGGAGAGAGGGCCCTTTTCCATAGGTAATTTGTCTCAAGTTATTTTTTGGATCGAAAGCATGCAGCTCAGATCCCAAGGAGATTAGGTAACGGCCAATCACATGACAGGAATGTATTCCACGTGGATAGCCCACACTCAGAGAACACATTCCCGCTATATGATTGGCTGTTGCTAATCCCCTTGGGATCTGTACATCGTGGGAGTCGATCCAAAAATAACTTTAGACATTACCTATGGAAAAGGGAATGTATGGGGGGTGCTCTCTCTTCCCCCTTTATTTTCTCTTGCCTCTATATATTGTAGCGATATTTCACTAGTTTACGACAAATATAAGAGGACGCAGCATGAAAGATGGTTTTGTTTTTCACGTGCACAGATGGCGTACATCCATTCACGAGGCTCGTGACACATGCAAACAGCAGTTAATTGAGTTCAAGAAAGAAATTGAAACTTTGGAGGAACAGAGAAAGAACTATAAATACCAAACATTAGGAAATCAAACACCGGATAAAAATGAGGACAATTCCGAAAAGAAAGCAAAGCAGTCAGATGTAATCGAAACTTGCACGGAACAAAATGTCCCAGGAAAGGTTGGTTTGTTTTTAATAAATGAAGGAAAGTAGCTGGATGCAATTTACATTGTAAGGAAAAGTTATACCATTGAAATCCGACGGGACTTGCCATGTGATCGCAGGTATATTGTTTGTACCATGCCAAGCATGTTGTAAAGCTACCCGAAACTATGGAGAATTTAAAAACGTGGACACATTGTATCACATTCCATCTAAGAGCGTTGAGCAAGAATCTTTCATATTTCAAAAAATATATATATGAAGTTTAAAATTGAGATAAATTGAACTAAAAATTCAGCAGTACACTGGGAAGTTTCACATTACAAACAAAGTTAAGTTGATTTTTCCATTTTAAAACTGCCTAATAAGCCTGAAGTTTGATTTTTCTTCTCGATATTGAAACAACCTCATGGTATGTTTCTCAGTGCCACGCGCCTATCGAAACGGTGAGCACAATTTTCCGCAGTCTCTATATACATCTTAGAGCGCTTGTACTTTTACCTGAATGTATTTATGAAAACCTGTGTGTCTGGTATAGTCAACTTTCAAAAACACTAGCATGGATAACAAGTCAAATCGAATTCTATTTCTTTTGTGATTGCAGGACGGGTGCAAAACCGTGACCGAAGAAAGTAACCACCTACGTAGAAGCTCCTTAATAAACGTCAGCAGGGGTAGATCCACCACATTTTCAGACGTCGGTAATCAGGTAATATAAAGTGATTGTTTCACCCTACTGTTAATTACCGAACAACGTTCCTCTTTACAGCACGAGATGGCCATTTGGGTAGGCTTACTGACTAGCGAATTGAAGTATCATGAATGAGGTGTGGCCTCAGTTTTACGTTATCATATGTACACCCTATGTCTAGGCTACTTAGGGACGATCAATTAACTCTTAATGTCCCCCACAGTCTCGGGTTTTATTCCAAATGTACTCTTCACACGCGCGAAATTCAAAGAATTTAATTTGATGTTTTATTATCATTGCATTTGGCCATTGTTCAGTGTGACCTCGAGATTCTTCTGTTTAAAGTCTTCGCAGGATTAGAAAAGGAACTGAATCTGGTGAAGACCAAAGTTTAGTCGTTAGCAGTGCATCTTCTCAAGCCTCGTCTTTGGTCCGCAGCGTATAGAGTTTGCGACTGCCCGCGCCTTTCAATGCTGGTAACAACCTTAAGACTACGACACCTTTAAGTTCGCTCTGCACATTTGTGCTACAGTTCAGTTTAGTGCAGAAAAAAAGCATCTTTCAGTTTGCAGAACTGATGAGCTTGTTAAGAAATGCTTGTTTCTGTAAGCTACTTTAATTGCACCTTAACCATTCTGTCTAAGAGTAATACACTGTGCAATTTTTCGTGCAACTTGTCTCGCAACGCCATTGCACGAATCATTGCCTAATGTGACCTATCTTGCAACGGCCAAAAACATTGCGAGACCAGTTGCAGAAAACTTCGCTGAAAGTAGAATTGAGCCTTACTTTCTGCAGCGGTTGCAATGTATTTTTTTAGCATTGCACAATGTAACATCTGTCCTTGTGTCGCAACGGTCTGAGGTACCAACCAATGAAAATGTTAAGTTCTTTAATCTCATTTGATCATCAAAACGAGAAAAGTTGCATGAAACGTTGCTCAGTGTAACAACCGTAAAACAACTTGTTTTGTAATGTTGGAACGTGACTTTGTAGAAACGGCTTTGCGAGATACGTTGCACGAAAAATTGCACAATGTAACAGCCTCTTTAAACCTTTATTTATCTCCACGAACAACTTCTTTGAATTGTTTTCTTGCAAGATTTCAATGGAAAAGGTTGTTGATAATCAACGGCTTCGTAGAACGCAGTCTCTCAGTCGATTCCGGCTTATCAGCCTGTCAGCCCCAAATAAAATCTCAAGGTCACCAGCAAGCATCAAGAATGGTCACAAGTCCAACATGTCACAGGATCAAGATCACACAGAGGAAACGGACATTGCTATGCAGACGATGCGAATTAAATCAAGTAGGATCGAGAGACGGAGACTGCTGCTTCGAAAGAAAATAGAAGAACTAGATAAAAACGCTCAGTAGGAAAAGAAGTAATTACTCTTAACGTTAGTTGAATGTGAGCATTTAGATAAATTAGTATATCTCACAGATAGTCCGCGCACTATGATTGGCTAATTTAGCAGGCCGTAAGTTTGAAATGTTATGCATCAGTCAATTCCAGCATTGCCCATGCCCCCCCCCGGGCTAACCCCCAGGCATTAGGTGGGGACACATAAGCTGTCTAAACGCTCCGGGGTGGGGACGAAGAATGAGGGCAAATGCCCCGCCCCTGGGATCGTTATGCTTTCCATTCATTGCCCGCAATTTGTTTTAATCAGTCAAATTTTATCCGTACCTGAACTACCTAGCCGATGGTCCTGGCTCCGGTGAAAAAATGTTGCTCAGCGTGGTTCGCAAAAAGTTTGGCAGAAAGAATTGATTTACAACATAGCTAGAACCTTTTTTGGAATTAAAACTATTCCAACTATGTCAAGTAATTTTGGTAAAGTAATATAGCGACCTCGCTCAGTACTTTGTTTCTCTACGCAGACTAGTCACGTGAATCTAGTAGTCAGGAATCCTTCCTTCTTATCCACTTGTCACGTGTTATCGTCCGTCAAGCAACAGCCTTTTTTACCGAAAACAACTTTGCATGCTATTTGATGCTCTAAAAGATATTTTGTTTGACTAAGCCGTCGACAATATGCTGAAGTATGCTTCCGTTATTTAATACAATGATAAAAAATAAACGAATAAATAAGTAAACATATACATTTACATAAAAAAAGACGAGGTTATTTTATCCGCAAACTGCGTGTCTTACAAATTTAACGTCTGGTCTACGATCCTTGTCGTATTTACTTCCCTAGATGTTGAGGTGTTAGAAAACAATTGGTTTTGATACTCATTATGTTCATCAATTTTCATGTTAACCTTCTTCTTAAGGTATTGCACATAGCTTTCTTCCGTCATAATCATTTTCTCGCACAGATATTTATTAACATTTGCCATATTTGCCAAAAACTTGATCTCTATTTCCCCCGTATCAAGGTTGGTTTCGTAGGAATGAATGCAATCTTCCTCCAGGTTCTTAGCCTTTCTACGTAATTCCGCCACTTCTTGGTAAAACGTTTGATCCTGTTTTTCAATTTTGTCCCAAAGTGAGTTGTTAAAAAAGTCATACAGAGCAGCATCAGCACTGTTCCAGCCATTTATCTTCATCTAAGTCATGAAGAGAATTAAGCAAGGGTTAGTTGTTCGTCAAGAAATAACATCTGGTAACTTTTATATATAGTGGGAATGTAACCAAGATGTGTTAATCCAAATAACGAATAACTATAATTATCTTCTTTACATTAAACTCAATAAAAAGAAAAAATGGTGGGCTAAGGTCTAGAAATTAACTTGAAGTGAGATAAAATAAGGTATGGAGGAAGGGATGAACCAAATGTTACTTATGTATTATGCGCTACGAGAATTTGGCTTTGATTTGGAGTGGATAAAGATAAAATGAACCACCCTGGGAACCCTAGGAAAGATCGGAGCTGACGTTTCGACCGTTCCTGGTTGTCGGAGGGAATTCCTTGTGACAAAGCCAACCCCATCATTCTTTCATTGCTGTTTTAATATTCAGTTGTATATTTACTAATACTGGTACCAGTCCTGTAACATGTTTCAGATTTTCATTTCTCCAGCATTGATAAATGCGTCTGGTGACAAGAGATTGATCACTATAAACGTATTTAATTTTTGACGAGGAGAAGGAATTTGTGGTCTTACCTCCCCTCCATTTGCCGTGGATATTCTAGGGCGCGAGAAATTCTGTTCGAAAGCCCGGTTCAAAATTCAAAAACTACAGTACTTCCATGCGCTAACACAGTCTCTTTATTCAACTAGATCCAGTCCCCACACGGGGATAACGCCTGGCGCTTACAAACACAAACAAGTTCAGGTTGATCGCGTCTCCATGCCCTTCTTTTCTTTTCCGCGCCCGAGTGGCTACATTCACTTGGAGACTTATATATGGGATTGGTTTCATGATCATTCCCGGACAAACCGGATTCTTCAAACGTTTACTTCCATTTTTTCCCACATGAAATTATGTCTTATTTTAGCTAGCAGCAAATCTTCCTGAATGAGAATTGAGCGGAAACTCAATTCTAAGACTGCGAACGCAGACGTATTTCCGGCGGGTATTTTTCGGGGAGGGAAACGACCGCCCGCAATACGTTTGCGTTCGCAGGCTACACAAAGAGGCACAAGTTACAAAAGGAATAATCTCTTTAGTGGTTTGACGCAATTCGGAAAGAACTAAGAGGAAACACGCATGGAATTGTGACGTATTTCAAATGGTAAGTAGCAGAAAGGCGCTAACTTTTCTTCACGTGTTTCATTGAAAGATAGCCCAACGCAAATATGGTGCAATTCTGACGAAGGAATGCTCCCCACTTCCGAAGGTACATTTCCATCTTTTTCAAAATGAGACATACCGAAGTCAGGGAAAACAACATCTCTCGTATGAGATAGAGAACAACAGCTTGCTAATTTTCTACAGGATTTGATCATAACAAGTCGATATATTCATACCTCTTGCTGAGGAGTTAATTCCAATTGCTTGTATTCCTGTGATCTCTGGTTTAGTTTAAAATATACGACATCGTCCAAATCCCAGCACAGTTCCCTTTTCAAAAGAACAAGTGACTCGTCAAAATATTCCATGATAAGAACTAAATCTATCTTCTCCGCCAAATCGTTGATGTGCCTCTCGATCATCAGGGGGTCATTGTAATATTTATGCTGAAGGCCAAGGTCAAATGTTTGTCCTGTTAAGGGAGAGATGAAACGAGTTCGATTTGTAAAAGTAATTTCATTAGTATATACTAAATCCGATTATATCTAGAAGTCGATTTTGAAGGAGCAAAGTTTGTCAAGGACTAAAATATGGTCACGGAGAGAGAGAAGCCGTAGAACAGCTTGTGCAGTGGGTGACATGGAGGGCGAATTGATATTAAAAACCGTTGTTCGCCTGGAGTGGCTTTTAGTTTAAAACCGTGATATTCGCGTCCAGTTTGGATTAGATGAGAAAAGGTTAGCAGTATAAAAACTAGAAAAGGGTCACATATTAGTTGACATTGCGCCGAGTCGAATTCAGTCTAGTGACTCGAGCAAACACCGAGAACAGAAGTTTCTAGAAAATATCTGAATTGGAAATTTTTATGTATTTATCTGACTTATTTCGCAATTATGTAAAAAACAAGGCAACAAGGTTTGAAAAACATAAAGCTATTTACGCCGAGAGCACCATGTAGGATGACAATTCCTATACAACACATCTGTAGAACAACAACAACAACAACAAAAAAGAAAAAAAGAATTGGTTTCTAAAGAACGTGGGTTGCTGGATCATTGTCATCGATCAGAGAGCCAAATATCGTGAAAATTTTACGAAGGGTAGACTGTTAGCAGTCCCAATCAAAACTGGGACATGGTCGAGTGAGGCTTGGACATGATGTTGCCCTGTTTTGTTTTCTTTCCTGGTTTCGGCAAGCCTCACATTGCAAATTATGGGAAATTTATCTTAGGACGTAGGGTGCTTATCTGAAATCTATTATTAGTTCCGTGTCATTCTGCGTGGTTATTTCACACACGACAACTCATAGGTCAGGCTTTGTGAAAGTGGCAATGGACGCCTTCTAAAAATAGATTTCGGGAAGACAAATCTTGGAGACAGAGAGGGAGTCGCCCAGTCTAGCCCTTCGGATTTGTAATTCAGTTAAGTTATTCCAAGATGTCAGGAAATCGGAAGTCTGTTTCGCGAGACGTCGGCAAAGTCAGAAGAACTCAAAATGGCGTTTCAGGTGGAATTGGGGTTTGACGAAAACGACTTTCAGAAATAAGGAAATTGGTACATATTGCCTCAAAACCCACAGTGGGGAGATTCCACAATATCTTGTAAATCTAATTGCTTGTTGGATGAAGAATACGACTCCGAAAGTCATTGCACTATGCCGGATAAATTCGGATGTAACGGACGTCTCAGGAAACAGACTTTCGATCTAAAAATTAATTTTTGTGAAATTTGCATATGCCGGCCAATGTTCCTACACCCCCTCTCCCTTTCAATTTTTCTTGATTTCAGACAGGAGTTCATGAGTAGTAGCCTGCCTCCCCCATACAAGCTCTATGAGTCAATCTTTTTGGGTATCCTTTTATTCTTAGAATGCACGCACTGTTTAGAATGGCCAATCAGAATAAAGGTATTGCCAAACAAAGCCAAAAATAGCAAAACCAATTTCTAAAAATTGTG